>NC_092206.1:98199670-98203741 GCF_043381705.1 Parasteatoda tepidariorum
TAAATATGGGAAGTAAAGCTCTGTATATATATATATATATATATATATATACATATATAAGAGAGAGAGAGAAATGTAAAGAAAAATTATATTTAAGAAAAGGTTCCTTAACTTTTGCCCAGTTTAAAATTGATAGCTAAAAACAACGTTTTCTCTAATGACCAGTAATAAGACAAAACGAAACATCAATAAAAATATATACTATATATATAAAAATTATCATCAGTTCATTTTAGAGTTCAAGGCGTAACCAACTAACCAACTAAAAGCGCGTCGAAATCGTGAAACTCATCGAATCGGAATAAAACTGGGCATGCATTGAAATTCTAATCTTAAAATTACGCAAGATGCAAGGGGAATTGGAAGTGGCGTCGAATGGCCAGTCATGCTCTGTTATCCGATAAAAACAAATCTGCAGATATTTTAATTTCCTTACGAGTCTTCTAGATACAAGTTTCAAGAAGAGCTTGAAACAGTTGTAGAGAAGTCCAGCTGGAAGTGTTTGAAGAACAGAAGTTCCTCCTTGCAGTCCAAAACTCGATGACCCCATTAAAAGGAGCATCACAGTCAGAAGAAAGCCAGTAGAACACTACATGTACGTATTGAGAGTCAATTTAAATCGAGAGTCGATCGAAACAACAATCGATAAAAGTCTATAGCTTGAAAGGTGGAACAGGAATCGGATATGAAAACTGCTTTTGGAAAATGTCCCAAACGAGTCAGTAGTTACTCTAAGACATTTTGAATATCCGCAATTTCTTCATCAGAAGTAGTTGCATATGAGTCAATGGGTGCATATAAAGAAAATAATTCGCAATGGGTACTAGTATCACCAGTTCTGGAACCAGAAATAAAAACTGTGTTGTACTACCCATGAACGAAACAGGAGAAAGCATGCAACAATTGTTTATTAACGTATTCTTACATCTTTTTATATTACTCTAGAGCAGGGGTCGGCAACCTGCTTGTCCTTAAGGGCGCAATACTAAATTTGAAAATCACCGAGGGCGCATATTTTACAGATAATCATGCACAATCCTAAACTCAACTGACTACTTGCTGTATATCGCCGTTTGACAAGAGTTAAGTAAATCGCTCTGGCTATCATACATTTACATTAGTCCAGCGAGGGCGCATTCAAAATCGATCGGGGGCGCCATGGCGCCCGCGGGCGCCGCGTTGCCTACCCCTGCTCTAGAGAATAGTAGAACTTGGGGCCACCATTATTACATCAGATTACGAAGTATTATTAAACTCCTTCAGTAAAACACAAAATTAGTTAACCTTTTGCTTACGGCGCTTTGCATGATGAAGTGATTCTGGTGCACTTATTGTATCAGCCGTAAGTAATAGGTTATGCACCAAGAGTCTCGTGACAATTAGCTTACTCATAAACTTAGTTGCCCAATGCCGTCGCGATTCCCGAAGTCTCTCATGTGAACCTAATTCCTTCTACCCAAGAAACTCCAAATCTTGCCCTCCGAAATTATTGACTGTTGACAAGTGTTGGCTGTTTATTTTCTCTACGATAATGAACAGTTAATTCAGTTAACTCTAACCACATCATTCATTTTCTGATAGGAATATACTTCTTTGCAAGAAGAAACGATATGGGAAACTCTACTCGACGAAGCGATTTCTATAAGCCACAAGAAGAGTCAGGAGGGAGGACACGTAATTCCCAGCTATTATTCTCAATCTGACACTCGTAAAAATTCTTCGCATTTTCGTTAAGGTCGGTTTTAAATGCTTCTGGCTAATGATTCAAAGCGATAGTGAAGCTTTTATTTTCAATAAATTTGCGAGGTTTGTAAAAAAAAACTAATGAAAAAAATCTATATTTGCATTTTTGAGGAAAGAAACAAACAATATAAATGCATAATGTGCAAAATGTATAACACAAACAATTCAAAAAATATTTTAAGCGAAAATCAGGTTTAGAATCATTGATATTGCATCTAAAACTACATAACATAGACAAAACTTTTTGTCATCCATTTTTAAGACTCAAAACATACGAAATTTTTTTCCCCTCTCTTTATTAGAGTGGTGTTTCCGTTCGAAGCAGAGGCCTAAAACAACTAAAGCGCTCAGTTCTTAATATCTGATAATGATTCGAAGTACACATTAGGTAGAGGCACATTGTTTCGAAGTTTTCAGTTAGTAGGAAGAAATTTTTATACATTTTTAATGAACCATTCTAATAAAAAAAAGTGCAAAAGTTCGCTGAAAAAAAAAAAAGAAAGCACTACAGAAAGATAAATTCTTTTACAAACTATAATGCCCCTAAAAAAAGAAGAAAAAAATACCGAAGAAAAGTTAATGCTTGCACTTAACGAAAAGCAACCACAATTTCGGAAGAAGACGGTAAAATAAAAATGGCGAAAAGTGAGGAAGCAGCGTTCTCAATCTAATTTTCACCTAAGAAACACGATCTTTCTCTCGGCCTAATGCGACCAGTTCACGTGCCGCGAATACATCCAACTCTTTTCTTCCCAAACGATACTTGATATCAAGAACAACAACTCATCCCCACTCACACAAGAACTAATCCAAAAGAAAAATCTCGCTCCCCATTAGAACTTCACTTACGATAGCAATATGAGCAGCCCACTACCGCGTCTGAAAGAGTGAAAGGATCCTAATTGGTCAACACTTAACGCATGATTAAGTGATTTATATATATATTTTTCCACGCTTTTCTGTCGCTGAAGTGCCATTACGCAACTCACTAGTTTATTCATTTATTGCATTGGGCATATCTATCGTTGCAGCCGATAAGATTTTATTTAATTGAACGTTATTTTATGAACGATTCGAATCTTGAGGGGAAAAAAATGGTTATCTTCAACATATGAATAGTTAATTTTGTACATATCAAGGTTTTCATAGGTTAGAGAATAACTTTTACCTAACTGATAAGTTAATTTTTGCTAAATTTCATATTGCACTTGACATATATTTTGGTTACAGTTGATTTATATTTGTATTTATTTGAACGCTATTTTATGAACAATCAGAATCTGTGAATAAAATATTTAACTTCCATACATGTATACATACTGGAAAACAATTCTAAATTTTTAACGGTGGAGAATAACTATTACCTAACTCACAAGTAAATTTATTTTAATTATTTACTGTATTTGGCATATTTATTCTTGCAAGTGACATATTTTTGTACTTATTTGAATGATATTTTATGAACATTCATTTAAGTCAAAACCAGATATATTTCGTATTTGAATCCGCATTTTAAGGGGTTTTATATTAGCAAAATGCCATTAGAATTCACAAATATATTTACTTTGTTTCTTTACTGCATTTGGCATATTTACCGTTGCAGACGATATATTTTTGTATTTAAATCAGAGTTAATACACGAACGATCTAAATTTGTATTAAAAATAGCTATTTTTCGAGTATGAATACTTGCATTCTAACATTCTAAGTTTTGGATGGAATTTGCAGTTCATAATTATTCCTAGCGTATTTACTTCGTTAAATAACACTCGCAATAACATCAAATGTATTCTAATATCAACAAAATTATTCAGCTTCATTCTATATTCAAGTTTCATCAACTATAAAATACATATCATCACTGAAGAAAAATTAGTGGCAAAAAATAAATAAATAAAATAAATTAGTTTAAATTAAAGAGAACAGTTCTCATCAATATCGTTACAAACTCTGTTGTAAATGATTTCGCGCATTTAAAGGTTTCTCAGTTCTAGGTTATTAATATTGCATTTCAATCCGATCTAAAGTTGTTCAAAATGTTTTATCTCGAGATTTACGATATTAGTGTTATTTTTCTTTGCACAATGTACGTTGCACTAAGGGTGAATTAAGAAATGCAGTTATTAAGCAAAATATTAAAAAAAAAGATGTTCGTTGTAGACATATCTTTAAAACTAAAATGCAATTTTATATACTTCCACAAGTTTGTAAAGCTAGTAATCATATTATGACCAAAATAGTTGTCGAAAACTCTACCTGCAGCATTTATCTCCAGAAAATGTATATATATATATATATATATATATATATATATTTCAATGGATCTTC
>NC_092206.1:98205176-98242185 GCF_043381705.1 Parasteatoda tepidariorum
GTTCTGTTTACTTGCAGCTTATGCGCAATAAATGAAACTTATTGTTTTTCTTAACTTTCTTCGTGTTTTCTTGTATATATATATATATATATATATATATATATGGCCTCTTATGCAGGACATCTTAAGAACGAATATGTTTATTTTGACTTCTTTGAACGAAAGACTTAATTTTATTTTTCAAATTAGGAAGAAAGCTCTTCATTTTGGCGACTTAGGAAAGAAACATATCCAACACGACTCTCAAGTAGAAAGATATTGGTAATATATGGGTGATTCTTTTTAAACATGACAATTCGGACCAAAATATTTCTTCCAATTTAACGTTTTCAAAATAATCTAGAATTTTTTTTGTATACTTCTTTAGTTACATTTATTAATATCTTACAGACAGCAGTGTAGTTTATTGACATTGACTCGAGAGAAAAAATAAAATAGAAATTCACCAAATCTTGAATGCCAGGAAAATGACATATTAGCTTAGAAATTTAAAAAACAGTCATTTTAAGTTAATAGTAAGTAACTCAACTTAAGCCTTTATATTAGATGGACCATAAATTGCTTAAATTAATTTTTTTTATCCACTGTAGAAAGAATCAAATTTTTTTTTGTTGCTGATATGTACAGAATAAAATTGTGTATAATAATCAATCATACAATAAATAAATAACTTTGATTACATCCAACCATATTACAATCATACATAAACTTGGTATTAGGTTAATACTTGCTTTTCCTCCTTATAGTGTTAGCAGTTAAAAAAAATTTGGTAACACTTCAATGTCCTGGAATTCATAAGCCAGGAAAATGACAGCCAGGATAATGACAAATTCGCCATTCTATAGCTTATAACTTTACTTTAATTTAATATTTAGGCCTAAGACGTTTACATTCTGCAGAAAACAACAGGGTTTCTAAAAATAACTCAGATAAATCTATGTAGTTTATGTTATTAATCATTTCAAGGAGCCAGGAAAATGACGACGCAGAAACCTACTCATCTTGAAACATTTTTTGAAATAGATTTTGAATCAGAAAATTGGTTCTTTATTCATGCAACAAGACATGTTCATAAAAGAGGAATCTAATCAATCTATTAACATAAGATATTGATTGCTGACTCTATCTATTTTGGTTATCTATTTTGCTCCATCTATTAAACCACTAATTAAAAGTAGTCAGGAAAATGACAGATTTTCTTGGGACAAACAAACTATTGACAGAAAAAATTATTTTAAACGAAGTTTTTGTAAATAATACCTTCTGCGTATATTCTCGAAATGCTTGCACAGGTTGAGATAAAAAAAATTAGAGATTGAAAAATTTATGGGAAGTTTTGAAGCTAGTTATTATTGGAAACATTGTCTGGGACATGCCAGAAACATGAAATTTTGAAGTTCAATTAAATTTTTTAACTATGCAAAGCAGTCAATGCCAGTGCAAAGTCATTTTAAAATGCTAACAGAAAAGCAATTTATTAATTTTCCTTAAAAAGAGTTCTTTTAGTATTATAGTATTAAATGCAGGGGGAAAAAGCCCCTCGTTTATAATTGCAATAATTTAAAAAAAAAAGAATTCAATTTGACCGAATTTAATTTAATGACATATTTATTCAATAGATATTAAATATTGTTTTAAAAAACTAATTAATTTATAAAGATTAGTTAAATTTACGGGTAAGAGCAAAATAATTAAAATTCTTCAGGAGCTTTTAAATTGTTCAAATTTCAATAATTATACTTATTGTAGAATAAAATGCAATACAAGTAAAACATTTTCAACTAGTTGTAAAAAAAACTGTAATAAATAATACAAATGTATATTTTTGTTAATATTTATTTTTAGCTTATAAAATAGATAAACCTATTAATTAACAATTGTCTCTCAGGACGAGAAAATAGTTTTAATTGATACATAATTTATAATAATACTAATATACATTATATAATTAACTTTACAATTAAAAAAACATAAAGTATCAAAAGTTCCGTTCAGTCAACTTCAAATTAATCTTTGTATAAAAATTAGTTTTTTCAATAAATAACTAAGTATGTTCGAATAATTATTTAATTTCATTATGATTCAGGTTTAATGACCCGAAACGAAACGGTTGTTAAATTTTTGTAGCACTTATTGAGTTGTTGTTTTTTTGGTGCATTTTTCTTGTGTTTTTCGAGTGTATTTTCTTTTTTAGTACTTTTATTTCCTCAGTACTTTTTTGGTGATTTTGGTCCGTTATTCCGGAGGAAATGCATTCATTTTTTCGATTTGGGGACAAACAAACACGTTTATGGTGGGACTAAGAAAAAAAGTATCCACTTTGGCTACTTGCTCCTAAATTTTATTTTTTAATTAATCCCATTTGCAATTAAACATTTTCCTTGAGACATTAACCAAGAAAATACTATTCCTCATAACTCATTGGATGAAAACACTGCTGAATTTGACTCTTCTTGAAAGGAGAGTTAAAATTTAAGCAAAGCTATCGGACAAAATTCCAATATTATTATGCAATTATAAACTTATAATTTCATGTGTGTAATTTCTGTGATCAGAACATTTCTTTGCTGTGCTATACATTCTTTCGATCATGAAAAAAAGTGCTCTCGTGTCTTCATAGCTTCTTCTGCAACACATTTGCTAAGACAATAATGAATGAAACAAAGTCTACGGAAACAGCATCAAAATAGTTTGTTTCGAAGCTGCTTGTCTGAACGAAAATAAAGACTCTA
The DNA here is from genome assembly GCF_043381705.1 of Parasteatoda tepidariorum. NCBI lineage: Eukaryota > Metazoa > Arthropoda > Arachnida > Araneae > Theridiidae > Parasteatoda > Parasteatoda tepidariorum. The sequence continues at coordinate 98,207,909 of NC_092206.1, forward strand.
ACCACTTACGGAAATCTACACCATTTTTAAAGGAGGAAAGGAAAAAATGGCTGAAAGTAAAAAAGCAATGATCACTTATCCATTTTTCAAGAAGGGAACACTATCTTTCTTTCAAGCTAATATCTTCGTCACGTGACTCTTGTGTAAGTTTCTTACTAAAGTATTATTGTATTAGATGACGTCACCAGGCGAATGCGAGTGACTGTCCTGTAAGTTTAAAAAGCTAAGAGAAAAATACGTTTTGATTTCTGATGCCAAGTTTGCAAATTTGTCTTTTTATTTTTGTTTTAATAAATATTCTGTTTTCTAAGTTTTCCCACTTTAAAAGTTACAGAATTATTTCGAAAAAATTACAGAACTATTTCGAATTTAAAAGTTGCAGAATTATTTCCAAATTCACTTCGAATCACCCAACACTTCCATTATTCATCTCAAATCACACCAAACTTCCGTTATTCATTTAGAATCACACCAAACTTCCACTATTCCTTTCGAATCATACAAAACTATAATCATTCATTTCGAATCACGCAACATTTCCATTGTTCATCTCGAAACACACCAAACTTCCATTATTCATTTAGTATCACACCAAACTTCCATTATTCATTTTGAATCACACATCGCTTCTGTTACTCATTTCGAATCGCACAACACTTTCATTATTCCTTTCAAATCATACAAAACTATAATCATTCATTTCGAATCACGCAACATTTCCATTGTTCATTTCGATTAATACAACACTTCCATCATTCATCTCGAATCATAGAATGAATGTCCCTTTTTATTATTTGAAGAAAAAAACATATTCACTGAGACCCTAAAAGAAAAACTATCCATTTTGGCTTTTTACATCTATTTTTGTTTATTCAAATTAAATTAAATAAATATTTTCCTAGCGACACAGTAGTCGGAGAGAATATCCATTGTCCCTCTTTGGATGGAACAACTTGTATTCTTTTTGTAGAAAGACTTAAAATGTAAGCAATTGAAGCCTTTAAAATTACAATATCATTAAGAAATATGAACTTATGTGTTTATACAGGTTCAGTTTTTGCCCTCCGAAATGGATGTAGGAGTGCAACTTTCGTCAAAACACTTCTTTGAAGAACTATACTTTCTTTCAATCATCATAAAAAATGTTCTATTATCATGCCTTCATAACCTATTCTGTATCAAATTTGCTAAAAAAAAATAACGAATCAGGCTAAGACCATAAAAACAACACTAAAATGAGGAAGATTTTTTTCGAATCTATAAGATGTCCATACAAAAAATAAAAACATAAAATCACTTACGGTAATATACTGCACTACCAGATTTTTAAAGGAAGCAAGGAAAACATGTCTAGTAAGAAAGAAGCAGCATTTACTTTTCAATCAAAAAACATTACCTTTCTTTTATACTTATATGCTAGTTCAACTGACTCCTATATGAGTTCCGTTTGAAGCCTATGTATTATGAAGGACAACAACACGTAATTACCACTCTAACGAATGCTAATTCTGAGAAACAATCTCAATATCTGCTTGATTGATAACTTATACACTTCATGCAAAATTCTATATACAAAAATGAAATGGCGGTCCACATGTTTCATGCACATTAAATATATGCGCCAATTTTCAAAACGTGGCAGACGTTAATGTAACGAATGAAAAGGGATTTGAAAGAACATAAGGCTGATAGCAAAAAATGTAAAAACTAAGATGAGAAACAAAACTAGAAAAACCACAGAAGCAGAGAGAGAAAATGCATTTTTTTTCTTCACTTTCTCGGCTTCTGGGTTTTTTCCAGTTTTGTTTCTCACCTATTTTTTCCCCCTTTTTGGCAACTTTACGTTTTGTCAAATCCCTTTTGTTTCATTACTAAATGGGCGCCTATTTTTGATGCGCTTAACGCATGTCGAATGTCATTTCATTTTTGTTTATTCTTGAAGCTAATGAAGTTTTTAAATTAAGTAATGTCTTACCACTTCAGTTTCTTGGGATTACTCCTTTATTTAAGCTCAATATGTGTTTAGAGCTTAGAACAGCAAAATGGGCTTTTACTTAACTACAAGAAGAGTAAAAAGATTCTAAAATAGTTTATACTGAACGAACACATCAAGAAATTTATAGATCTGAAATATAAATAGTTTGTTCAACTATTCATAGAAAAATAAAACTAAGCAAAGAGATGGGCTGTTGAAACGCAGTCGAGGAAAATGTTTCAATAGTTCGAATTATTTACTCAACTAGCTCGACTGGCAATACTAGTGCAAGATTTTGTAAATGTTTGTTCTTTTCATAATTTCTTCATTATATTACTTTTGAAAGTATTATATTTCTCTTTTTGAAAATGCTATTTTCGTATCATTGTCATTTTAAAGTGATTTCATAAAGTGATCATAATTATTCTATAAATAATGAATTATAGGTGGAATCAAAATGTAATCGAGATTTTAAAACTCATCATTGGTTATAATATGGAGCGCAAGCAGCTTTTTCGTTCCTCAATGAAATGGATACCCCACAAAAACAAATGGAAAGAAAATGTTATATTCCTCAAGAATAAGTTAAGGCTTTCTGCATTCTAATTCTTTATAAGTCCATCAATCCTTATCTCCCCCTCTGCTGACCCGACGAGTGATCCTCTCGCCACTCAACCCCCCAGTCTCTAGCTATCACCATGTAAAAGGGGGCAATCACCATTTGTAGTTTACAAATTTTTGGTGGGGTTAAGTTTCCCTAAGGAGCAAAAAAGCTGCTTAAACGCAGCATAACTTACAGAACACCTTTTACTCTTTCACGGAACACCAGGGGAACCTCAATTGGGAGCAGCTGCTCTAAAGAACTAATTAATTTACATCATGTTATGTTTAGAATTTTATACAGTACATAAATATATAAGTTTTATCTCCAGTTTGAAGCTACGAATAAATATTCTCAAATTTACTCCTTATGACTGAAGATTTAGGTACAATAAATTGATAAGAAGTTTTGTAAACAATAAAGAAATCGATAATTAGATATTTTATAAAATGCTTGTATTCGACATCTGTTTACTAAAAAAAGGAAAACACAGTGCGAGCTTTTACATTTGGCTTTATTATGCAAACAAAATGCTTAATAGTTGAGAGGCATTTTCCTCAGTGGCGTAAAAATAAATTTGCATTTTTGAACTTAATGACTACGAGTATGAAAGTCTTTTTTAAAATTCCCCAGAGTTGACTTTTAGTAAAGCATTTTCGTGAATAGTTCACGCAATTTGCAGAGATTGTTTTGTAGATCATTAAGACTGTTGTGCGAGGAATATCTTCATACGTTGTATGTTCACTGTTCTTGAAGAAAGGAAATTTTAATTTTTGTTACCTTTGTAATTTAAGTTTTAAAATAAAGGAAAACCATTTCGGGAAAACAAGAGAAATTCCCTTCTTAGATTTTAGATATTTTGTCAAATTAGTGAATGCTTCGATATTGATTGAACTAAGCAACAAGTTGAGGAAGTAAGTGAATTTAAGAAAAAAAAAAACACTTACCAAAAAATGATTAAAATATCGAAGCTTAGGACATGGATGTATGGATACTTATACGGACTCCATTTTTACATTTAAATGCAGAAAATGATGTTGTTTCATATTAATAAGGGATCGTAAGGTAAAGCTTTAAAACGCTTCAGAATTTTTCTATAAGCCTAGCTGAATCTTTGAGCTGTTTTTCTCTCATTTGTGCTATCGACCCTTCTATTTATCAATTTGACTTATCTATCAATTTGACCAGAGTTTAAAAGCCTTTATTTACATTAGCAAAGCTTCATTAGCCGTTCCTTACATTTCACGTTGTAAACAATTCCGATATTTCCTTCATTGCCCCTAACCATTTATAAAAATTGAAGAAAAAGCTGCTCGATTCTCAGATTTTAATGTGTAAAAAGGTTACGATGTAATCAGCCTGATAGTCTTAAAGGTATTTTAAGAACTATCCTTGGAAAAAAATGGTACTTTAAGCATGTTTTTTATGTCCATCGTACTTGAATTATTTCAAATCAATTCCATGTTTATTTTTTACGAACATATTACTCGACGGAATCACTGAAAAAGAATACAGTATCAAATGATCCAAATTCAAGTTTTTATCATCAATACAAATATAGGTATACGAATTTTATCGTCCTCTACAAGCAAACACCATTTCGTTTGATAATGCAATTTGTATTATCAAACCATTTGTATTGTAATCATTCATAAAAATGAAATAAAAGAGTTACTCGATTATTAGATTTAAATGTGTAATAGGGTTAAAATGTAATCAGCTCAATAGTTTGAAAATATTTTAAGAGCTATTCTTGGAATAAAATAGTTTTCAAACATCGTTCATAACGTCCATCATTCTTGCATCATTTGAGATAAATTCCATGCGTTTTTCTTACGAAATCCTATTCGATGAATTTTAGGATTCGCTTAAAACGAATAAGGTATCAGATAATCAAAATTCAAATTTTTAACGCCAATAGAAATATAATTATACAAATTTTATCGACATATTCATTGATTTCATTTGATAATGCAATTTGTATTATCAAATCATTAGTATTCTAACCATTTATATGCAATTTGCACTGTAACCATGTATAAACATTAAACAAAAAGCTAATGCATTCTCAGATTTTAATTGGATTCTTCATTGATTCGCCTTCCATGAAGAATCGCTTCCTACGGTTTGATTATGCAATTTGTATAATAACTACTATTGAATAAGTTTTTCTGACTGTTCCGAGAGTTTCAAGTTTTTATGACTGAGAAGTTCAAAAATAACAATTATTTACTTTGGCAGATAAGTCAATTCCCCCCCCCCTGAAATAAATGGTTCACAGTTATTATATGAAGCAATAAGTCAGAATAAATTCTCGAAGAAAAGTAGTTAGAATTGCAATACATTTCGAAAAAAATTGGAATAAAAAATTATATATAAAATTTTTCAGCAAAAATGTCCCTCTCAGAACGAACTCTTCCACTCTGCATATGAGTTACCTCAAATCTTTGTATTTGAATTAACTCGAGCAACTACAACAAGAATTAATAATTCTGAAACTAATTATCAAATTTGTATTTTTTTTTATCTCCCCGTCATCCCTGTTCTTTGGACCTTTATCACTTCAGATGCAGCACAACAAATTGTATTTCTAAATTGGACACCAAAAATTATAACTTAGCTTCCCTTTTTTTTCCTTTTTTCAACGTGTTTAAAGATAATCCAGCTTATTTCTCTTCTTTTTAGATCTGAGATGTCAATTCAAAATGATTTCTTGCTAGTATTAAGAAACGAGAAAGATGCAATTTCGTAAGATAAATATTATGATATATTCAATTTACATAAAGAGTTAAGTGAATCTAGTGAATTATATAGATTTCGTTGTAAACAAATATAATGTATCTTGTAGAAAGAGACTCCTAATGAGAGAGTCATAAAGGCAATGTTAAATCTTCGAAAGTATTATTACTCTCATTAATTGTCTTAATGAACTATGAATATATAAGTCTAGACAGTATTATTACCTTTGTGACAACGCTGTAATGAAGAGATAATTTTCTTTAAGCGAAGTTAAATTTATAAAGTATATTTTATTTTGAATGTTTTCATTTATTTTTTATTAAGGTGAAAATCGTAATCATAAATAAAATACTTAAATTAGAAGTTATTTAATAGGAAAAGTTTAGTTAATATAAAAAGAGAGCATTATGATGCTCTGTTATTCTGACAGCAATTAGTTATCAAGAGTAAGACTTCATTGTGAAATGAATAAAAACAACAAGAAAAACAAATCTATCTGATTCAAATTTCCTTCTTTCACTATTGCACTGTCCCTTACAAAAATGTAAGGTGCTTTTGATGCTTATTTGAGGTTGTTTAGAGATGTTAAAATTGGTTCGAGCTTCATTTGAAGTTGACTTCAAAGACAACCTTACAAAATCAATCACTCAAGGTGTGTATGTATAAAAGTTGTTTTATTCATTTTTGAGGTTGATGGAAATCTACTTTAGAGAAACCCGAACCCGATTAGAGAAGTTGTTTTTAAAGGTGCGCATGTTATATTTTCTTGCACTTCAAGCAAATAAGTATATTTAGGTTGTGAATAATTTCACTCGATCTTAACTAATAGTATCAATGACATGAGGTTGATTTTATGAGTTGTAAATGAGGTTGAAATTAAAGTTTATTAATAATAATAACCCTAGTAGCAAAATAAATTGGGCCCTTACTGTACCAATATTCACGAATCTTGGCTAAATAAGGTCAAATGGCCGTTGTTTTCCTATATTGGCCTTATATAAAATTGTCATATTGATCCGATATTTTATAGTTACTTCACAACCAATATCGGCCCTATATAGAACTGTCAGATTCACCCGATATTTTATAATCATTCTTTAGCCAATATAAGCCCTATATTTGTTGTATATAGGCCGATATTGGCTATAAATAGGACCAATATTAAAAAATCTAGGCATCCCAATGTTGGTCCCTCGGTGTATGTTCTTATAAGACCCATATTCTGCCAATTTTGATCACAGCTGGGGACAAGATAAAATTATTTCTAGGGAAGTTTTTATAATTAATAAAGTTTATTAATATTACTAATAAAACATATACACATTTTCTACCTCAGATGTGTTTTTTTTACATCTGTCAACCTCAAAAACACCTTATTTTTTGTAAGGAGATACTATTTCCTTTAAAATTTGCAAATATATTATGAATTGTATAGGTTTAAATTGTGTTAGATTTAGCTATTCTCTAAACTTAAGAGCTATTTAAATGCAAGGAACTTAGCAAAGTGTTCGTCAGAGATATAGATATCTATTGAGATGATACAGTTCAAATGTTTTGTTCAGAGTTTTGCCAAATGTAGGGGAAACCTCAGTGGTACGGACGGACTCAGAGAGTCCTCAGGCGTGCTTACACTCTCAGGAATAAAAGAAACAATGAAATATGAAAAAATGAATAAATATGACAACCGAAGCTGACGTCTTCAGTCGGTAACAGCTCCGGAAGTCATAAAAGCAAAACCTTTTCGATCGAGAGAGCACGACTAATGTCTAAAATTGCTCCAGGAAGAGAATACAATACAAAATAATAAAATAGTATATTCTTCTGTGCAAATTAGGGGGCGTTGTTTTTATATTTATTTCAATTTAGTAGTGTTTCGCAAGTCAGTAGTGTAATTTGGTGATTGGACATTTTGTTTCAAGTAAGCTTTTGTGCGTACTATTCTTAAGTATTTGCCTTTGTTTTTATACTTCTGTATTTGCTTTATGTATTTAATATTTTGTATTTTGTATTGTATTCTCTTCCTGGACTTTGGCAAAACCCTTGGGGTACAGAGAGAGCAATTTCAAACATTTGTCGTGCTCTCTCGATAGAAAAGGTTTTGCTTTTATGACTTCCGGAGCTGGTACCCCATGAAGACGTCAGCTTCGGTTGTCATATTTATTCTTTTTTTCATATTTCATTGTTTCTTTTGTTTCAATTCCTTTTGGATTCGCAACTTCTTTGCTCGTTTTTCCACTGGAAGTGTTATTTTCAATTGCTTTAAATATTTCGAATTCTTTTCTTAACACTCTCAGAAATAAAACTCCCATTTTTGATGATCCATCAATTCTAGAGCGGTATTTCGTTAATTTTGAAAATCCTTTCACGAGGCTTAATTTTGAGGAATCTTAACTTATGTCACTTAACTTTGAGAAATCACGTGGCTTGTGACAAAACAAGAATTTTCAGATGTATGATGAAAATGTTTTCTCGATTCGAAACCTCATCTTAGTGCATTGTGGGAGATAGTCTACTAGAATGCCGAAACTGGAATACAGACTGAAAAAATGAAAATAAAGTGACGATTGAAGCGTACCGACTGTATGGTCGGCAAAGAATTGGCTTTGTAGACTCTTTTAATAGGAAAAGAAATATCAGCATTAAAAGTTAACTAATAATGAATAAACATTTTTATTTTTATAGTTATAAACTTATACACCCATTAACTGATTTCTTGGATCATTATTTCGTCCATTAACTGACGCGCCTTTCCATTTATTCACAAATTATTTTCCACTTATTCACAATATATGATGAATTATTTTGAATTATTTGCATCGCTTTCTTATTCAATCTCTAAATCAATGATCATCCATATTAACACCTGACATAGCAAAGAATAAATATTAAAACAATGTGTTTTTAAAATTAAAAAGGTAGAATTTTAACTATAATCACTTGAAAAGTAAAGTAATTAAAATTAGCACTAAAAAAATCAAAAATTATGAAATATAAAATTTTTTTATAAAAAAACGAACGGTCGTCACTGTAACGGAAAACTTTTAAATGTTGTTTGTTGAAAAACACTCATTAAAGTCAAGATTCTCTCCCTTTCTTTCTACACTAGTATAGATTTACAAACTATTAAATTATAAATAATATTGCTATATCCAAGTACACTCATACATTTAATCTAACATGCATCTTCTAAAATGATAAATTCATACAATGAAGAATAATTAAATTTTATAAAATGCATCGACTAAATGCATAAGCATAGGAATGTTGTTTGTATAACATATACAAAATAATGAAATGAATGACCGTCGATATTTCTGAAAAATTCCTCAAGTCGAACATTTATTTTTTTCTAGAACCAGTGAGCGGAATCTCCGCCAAGCACTCAGAATATTTTTCACTCAAAAGCGGTTGGCGATGGTTTCTGAATGCTGAAACATACAATTGGCACAGCGAACACGTCAGAACTTAAGATGGATTTGGAAGGATAAAGTTCTTCGAAGAAATAGAGAGAGTAAATAAAACATCGCTTAGAAAATTCAGTGTGGGTGATAGGTCCGATGAAACGTGTTGGAAAATATTTATTTTAATACGTTTAAAGTGTTAAACTGTCTTGAAAATGGTTTAAATCATCAATATTTGTAACGTAAGGTTTAAAGAAATTTAGTGGAAAATCTCCAAGTTTCATATACGAAATTCTTTTAGATTTGTTTTTAGGGAATCAGCTTCATACTATATTGTGGATTATGATAAATTCGGATTTTCCACTTTTTTTAAACTTCGAGATAGGATGCACTGTTAAAAAATCCGGATAAAAGTGCCGGCACTCAGAGTGCAGTTACCGTAAAATCCATCTTTAACGGACAAGTTACGGAATAAAAATTTTCATGTACCGTAATTTTTACAGTAAGAATTACTGTAAAAACACTCAATCATTCGTATAAATCAAATATTACAGTAAAAATTGTGGTATATTATTTTACGGATGATGCATCCAAAGTGCCGGTACTTTATACCGTAATTTAATTTGGAATTTCTTACAGTTTGGTTTATTGAGAAAATATAATACATTATTCATTTAGGAATTTCATTAGGTGAGATGCGGCGATTTATTGAGAAAAAATTAAAATATAATTACTAATGATATAATTATAGAAGCTTCATTCGGTGATTTGTAGTTTAGTGAGAAAAGTAAACAGTTTTATCAGGATTACATGATTTATTTAAAACATTAAGGCATTGTTTGTTGAGGGGACAAATCAAATGAGGAATAGGCAATTTGTTGACAAAAAATCTAAACTTTATCTCGAACTTCTTACAAAAAATCTTGTATTATCTTAGTTTTTTGATTAAAAAAAAATTAAACTTTTCCTCAAGATTATGCGAATTAGTGAAAGCATTTTATCAATGATAAATTGAGAAATATTATTAGGTGGTAAATGCTTCATTTATTTTTTTAAAAAAATGCTGATGAAGGATTTATTGATAAATTTCATTAGGTTACATATATCATGATTGGATATTCTATCTTATGGCTGAGGGGATAGAGAGCTCTCGCCTCCCAATGAGGAGAAATGAGATCGAATCCCAGTGATGGTTGGTCGATACAAATTTCGCATCCGGCTTGCACAGACGAAATGATGACGTGAAATATCCTCAGTGGTAGACGGATCATGAGTAAGAGTCCCCTTGGCATCAGGCTAACCGTTGGAGGCTCTCGTGAACTTCCTCTGCATGTAACGCAAATGCGGGTTAGTTCCATCAAAAAATCCTCCACAAAGGCAAATTTCTCCCAATACTTGATCCAGGAGTTAACTTGTCTTCTGGATTGGGTTCAAAATTATGAGGCTGCGTCGTTGAATATTAATAGTCGCAAACCTACAAATTGAGTCGGTTGTTCAACGACGGTTATTAAATAAAAATAAAATCTATCTTAAGATTGAATAAAAAATACTTTTCTTATATTTCTTTTATAATTCTAGACTCGTCTTCTAATTCACAGTAAAAAAATAAATGAATGGAATTATCGAAGAAAAAGCGAATCATTGAATGAAAAACTTTTTAAATAAATAAATGTGTGAATCAATAAATGTATTTATCAGTAAATGAGCGAAATAATAAAAAAGTTTATAAGTGTATAAGTAATTAAATGAATCTGTAAATGGGTGAAATAGTGAAGGAGATATTCAAAGAATTAAATGATCAATTTATGAGTAAAATTACGTAATATTCTTTGATTTTAGATCATTTTTTTAAAAAAAAATTGCGTTTAAAACAAAGAACAGACCTTCGTCCTAAACTTTGGAAGTTGTATAAATAGAAGATTTGAATGCTTGCATTGAATTACAGAATATAGAATTGCAACGAATTTAATAATGAAGAGCGAATAATTGAAAGAAAGAATCCTTAAATAAAAAAATTCGCGAATCAATGAAGAAAATTATCAGTAAATGGTTATAATAATTAAAACAGTTTATCAATGAATAAATAAATTGACGAATCAGTAACTGGGTAAAATACTCAATCAAATATTCAGTGAATTAGCGAATCAATTTATAAATAAAACAACTTAATACTCTTTAATTTTTGATCCTATATTTGAAAAATTTGCTTTTAAAATAGAAGACCAACTTTCATCCTAAACTTCGGCAGTTGCATTAATGGAAGATTTGAATGCTTGCAAATAATTATAGTTATAATTTGCAATTGTATGTTGTTTTAATTTCTAATTATTATGCGAAATACTAACTACCTGTGATTATATTGAAAAAAGGTTTAAATTTTCTAAACATCAATATTTGAAAGTAAAAAAAAAGGCTGCAAAAACCACTTTTGCGGGAAGCAAAATAATATCTATTTTATTCCTTTTAACATACAAAAATACGTGGTAGCATTATTTGTGATAAATGTTAATGGCTATTCCAAATGATAGGAAGGCAGTAACCATTACGTTATCTTGACAGTATTCAGATCATTCGGCTATTAGAAGAAACATTTGCAGTTGTGAATGAGTATTAAACTATTCAAACTTCTTGTGCAAAAAGTTAAAATGAAAAGGTTTTTAATGGGATTCAAATGACTCTCATTTAATAGGAGAAAAAAACCCATTTAGGGTGAAAAAGTCGAACCGCTTAGAAACAGTTTTCGAAAATTGAAAGTCAATCAATTTAGAAATGATAAAAATAAAAACAAATTGAGTGAAAATAATATATGTACAGGATGCACATAAAATAACACGTTCAGGATGCACATAACAGGATGCACATAAAATAACAGGTGTTTAGAGCTTCCCTCTTACATAACACGTTCATAATATTCGCACGTCGTTTTAAATAACTCGAGATGTAATGGTTAGATTGCTAAAAAAATTCACACGTATACTCAGCAGATAGTGGGGTTTTAATTTCTAAAAGGAAAAAATCTAAAATTTGCCTACAGGGGAAAATTCGGTTTTTCGAGCATAATACGTGTAATAAATGAATTCATATTTGTGAGCTGAATTAGTAAATAACTTTTTATAATAACAAACAGTATTTATTTGTAATTTACAAATGTGATTAAACTTGACAACCATTCTGATGTTCTAATAATTGCATGCTGTATACTACACTTTCAGCAGAAGTTCAAAACATATCTGTACTAATTCCTCTGACATGCAAAGCAAACGAGCTATTTGAATCCCATTTGTAAATTATGAATAAATACTGTTTGTGTACCATTATAAAAAGTTATTTACTGATTCAGTTTACAAATATGCATTCATTTATTACACGTATTATGTTCGTAGCGTCCTATTTTCCCCTAGAGGCAAATTTCGGAGCTGCTTTTTTTTTCCTTTTAGAAATTGAAAACTCATACTCTGCCGAATTTGAGTATCAATTTTTTTTAAAATTTCGATCAGCACATTAGTACGTGCTGTGGAACCCTGAACACCTTGCGTTACTTTGCGTACACCCTGCTTGTACTGTTTTAATAAATATTTTTCAAAAAATATATTTTTTTAATAAATATTTTATTCTGATTCTTACGCTTTTGCTATTTTTTTTGCAATAAAATGATGCAGATCTTCAAGCTTATAAGCATAAAAAACAGAATTTACGTTATAAATATTTCTTTTTAACCTGTTTTAAGAGATTATGCAAATGTAATTCGGAAATTAGGAAATATCACGATTTTTAAAAACTATTTTTTCAATGGTTGTAAATAGAGGTAAAAAGATAGATATAAAATCAGTTTGTTAGAGATAAAATTAGGCCGATAGAAATAAAACGGGTCTATTTGAAGAAGAGAGTTTTTACTTTTCTTCATATTATTTTATTCTTTCTTTCATTTTATTTTATATTTCTCTTCATTTTATTTTATTATTTTCTTCCTTTTATTTCATTATTTTTTTCCTTTTAGTTGTGAGTCTGCTATTTTGTTTTTATCGTCAAAAAATAGTAACAATTTTGATCACCGAAACATTTTTCTCAAAACATTCAGGAAACAATTATAACTTGTATTTACATTAAACACTAGGAACAAAATGAAGTTTGAGCTAGTCGGAAAGAAGGCAAAATGTGAATGAAAGACGACTCAAGAATATTCGGTAAGAAAATTTTCCTTTCGAAGGCAAGAATTTTCGATAGACATTTAAGGGCTCTAGCTGGGCAGAAAAAAAGATTGTCATTTCGAATAGAAGAATACAATTTAACTGAAAAGAAAGCAAGCTAATTAAAACTTAACAAAATATCATATCATTTGCATTCTTTTTGCGAGACGAAAATAATATACAAATTATGCTATTTTTATCCATTAGACCAGTGTTCCCCAACCTTTTTATCACCGCGGACCTGTCAACGTTTGATAAATTTACCGCAGCCCGCTGGGGGGGGGGGGGGGACGTTGATTGTTTATATTTTAGATTATTTTGATTTATTAATTTTAATTTAATTGTATTTAAACATGCCTTCAAAATAAAATACAGTTACACCAAAAATTAAATATATAGTGATTTAACATTTTAACTTACTAGAACGTTAAATCAATGAGAACCCTGATCTTGTTTCTTTACAATGAAATGAGACGGTTCCATCTGGGGGTAATCGGAAACTATGATACATTACAAACGTTAAAAAATTTATGTCACTACCTTCGGGGCCCCCCCTTTTTCTTAAATAAATAAAATTTTAATTGAACACAGATATTTTTAATTTGAGGTATAAACCTAGGAATTTTAATTTAGTTCAAATGAAATGGGGGGTCCGGTACTATTTGATCCACGGACCGGTACCGGTCCGCGGACCGGGGGTTGGGGAACACTGCATTAGACAACCTAAAAATAGGATTTGTAGGAATATCCATTTGGCATGACACACAGGGTGCTTCGATCGACATATTAAAAGGGGTGATCAAAAATATAAGGAAAATTAAAACTTACTAAGAACACGGATCTTAAATCACTTTGTGAGAGAAAAAATTGCAAAAGGGAGACTTTGGGCACGCTGGACAGAGCGCTGCTTGTCGTAGAATTTCGGAACACCCTATTCTGAACGTATGCTATTTCTCCTATTGATCCTATTTTCGCTCCTATTTTCGTTATGCTTCTCCTATGCTCCTATATTCCTATTCGTTATGCTCCTATTTTCGTTATGCTTCTTGGCAGTAAAAATATTATTTTTTAATGTCTCTGACATGCGAAAAGAAAGACATAGTATGATATTTTGTTTAGTGCGACCGGCCTGCGCAGGGGTCTGGGAACTGAACTTGAATATATATGTGTATATATAAATTTTGATAATTTTTCCTCTCATGTCCTCAAATCTCTATCGAGCATCCTTGCCTTACTTGATGGTGCAAATATGTCTCAAAACGCTTGCCTGAGGGCGATGTGATAACTATAAAATCGTGTCATATGTGTTTAATAAATTAATGGTGGTGAAAGTCAAATTTAGTGGCTATCAAAATTTTCCAATCAGATACAAAACTAGCAGATACAAAACTATGAAATAAAACAAATAACAAAAACAATTAATATAAATCTAAAAAAAAATAATGGAATCAAATGGACCGAAAGCAAGAGAAGATTTCATTCCTATCGAAAGAGGAAAAAGTAGATGGAGCATCTTTTTCTTAAAATAAACTTCAAACTTTACCAAAAATTCGAGACACGTTTTCCGAAAAGACCCTAACGTGATTGATTTCAATCTGATAAAAATAAAATAATTTTCTACTGTCCAGTATACTTGAAAAACGTAGTTTTTAAAATGTATCAACAGACATATTTCTCTTACAAAGAAAATTCTCATTTCTTTTTCGCGTTGGCAACAACGAATTGAAATATTAGACGTGTGAGCTGCCATAAGTATGAAAACATAAACTAACAAGTTTACCAATTTCTGGATGAAAATTCTTTTGTCTCGTGGTCAACGAAAATCTGAAACAAACTTAACTAAGTTGAGAAGAATTGAAAGGTTTGAAGCGAATTGATGAAATCAACAAATAAATCGTTCTATATTATATTTTAATTATTCTTATGCAGGTTCAATGACCTTCATCTTTATTGGAAATTGTTTTAAAATAGCATAATTAATGTTTAATTACTGCAAGTTTCCTATTGCCTGTCATTTATTTCAGTTAAAAAATTGTAGTTCAATAATTTATTATAGACAATTTTTTTTATTTTTTAACGTGGATTTAGTTTTAAAGATTTGAATCAATAATTTAAAATCTTTGGATCTTACGATAGGCCGCATTTCAAATGGGTTTAATTTTGCAGCAATGGCAGCGAGCATGGCTTGTAAAACAATCTTTAGGGGTTGGGGAGAATCAGTGACAATGGGGTTAAGCCCACTAGGTAGGCCAATGCAATGAATCATTTTTAAAACAAATTAAAAAAGAAATCAATTATGTTTAATAAAACAAAAGTATACGATACTTAAACCACTCATTTAGTAATTTTTCTATTCGGGTGGTAACGGTTTACGGTAAATTATGATTATCAAAATTTTAGTTCTTATTTAGTGACAAATACGAAACTGAAATACAAATTTAGCCTAACAAATGTTTTTTATGCCATGCTGTAAGGCATCATGATAAAAATTACTAAATCTTACCATATTTACCAGGTTTTATTACATATTATAAAACCATATTTATTGCTTATTTTACTAAAATCATTACCAAAGCACTTCGGTAAAAAATACCAAGCTATTCGGTGAGCCAATAAACCCCAAATATGATTAAATTTAATATATTATGAACTGTAAAAAAAAAGTCCATAAAAGTTTCGGTTTTAAACTGGCAGCTGGGTTGGCTGTGCAAAACCGTAAAATTCACGGTTTTGGAACGGTTGTAAATTTGCTCTTTGTAAATTTGCAACGTTGTCGCAAATTCGCACCTACAACTTTTTTTTACCATACAAGAACAAGTTTCTTCCGTGAAAATAATGAAGAAAATCCGTAATTCAACTGTTTTTTTGTCGCGTAACAATACTAATAAAGTTTTTTCAACAAATTTAAATCTGTTGTCTAAAAACACTTTCACCACATGGAAATATGCTTTCTCTGTGAAAATTATGAAGTAAATCTGTACTCACATCTAATGTGCATATTTCATGTCGGCAGAATTTGTATCATCTGCTCATCACTAAATTTCGAAACAGACGCATTTTATTGAGCTCGTCTCTTGAGCTTCTGCTGCTCAAATGTTTTATTATGAAGAAATTGTGATAGTGAGAATTCGATATTGCATCAACTTGACAATATAGTAGTATCACAGTTTTATTTATATGATGCATGCGATGCTACTAAAAAGTAAAAGCCAGTATAGAAAATGATCGTACAATGATTAGAGAAAAGTTTAAGTTACAAAACGGAACACGAAACTGCATAGCAAAAACTAAAGCTTCAACTTGCGGTTATAATCCGTTTGTGAGTAGCGTCAAAAACGGTGAGAAACCATTTAGCCAATAAAACGACTTTGAACCAAAATTCCGAAAAAACAATGGCTTTTCTTATTACAGTGTGATAGTTTTGATCAGACTTTTTTTTTCTCGGTGCACTACTCATTCATTTAAAAAAAAAACTTGAGCTATTGACATATTGAACAATATAAGAATTGATGTGGATTATTTGAAAACATCAGCCTATAAAACAATATTTTTGTCATTCATATTAGTTTATTTTACCTTCATTAATAGCGAATATACTTACTGTATCTTACATTAGTTTAATAGCAAAAATATTTAATAAGCAAGCATTTTTCAAGTTTTTTACTTGCATTTAGCGATTAACGACAAAATTCGATACTATTTAATATTCATGAGGGCATTTAAGATTATAAAGATTTAGCAAAACAATGCTTACAAAGATTCAGTGCTTTCTAAATGAATATCAGGTAACAAAGCATTAAAAATTATCATATGCATTTATTATGCATGATGTCAATTGAATAAAATGCGATTCCAATTTATCATTCATTTACGTATTCCGATTTTTTTACTCTCAAATTTTCATATGCAAATAACATTTCAATTTATTTGCAATAGAATGTAAATATCCTTACATAGCTATTTATTAAGAATTGATATTCTGCTTTTTATCAAACTACTTAACATTCGAGTTAGATAAGTCGCGGGGAGAAAAAGAAACATTTGCTCATGTCTCTAAATTCCATACCAGGTAATAGTTAAACATTCTTAGCTTATTTTTTTATTATGTTTCAAAGATATAATCCATAGCATCTAGATTTGAAACTAAATTAAAATATTCTCAAAATTAAAAACCCATAAGATACAATTTTAAATATTATTTTATATATTATATTATAAACATAAATTTGTTTGGCTTATGTATTCGAGTTTTAAGATTTATGAATTATAAAATAAGAAACAATGTTTAAAAAAACTACATAAATCTACATTAAAACGCAAAAAAATAGTGTATTGACATAACAAACATTTTCTAATGTACTTGGAATAAATTTAATATCGCTTTAATTAACAATACCTGCATTTAACTATCTGAATACTTTTGTAAAATTTATATTGAAATTTAAATGAATTTTACTCTCAATATTGAATATATTTATAAGTCAATTCAATTTTTACATTTTATTATTCCTTGTTATAATTAGGGTTATTCTTTGTAATATTATCCTTGGCGGTTATTCCTCGTTAGGTAATTCCTTGTTAGGTTACTCTAGAGCCCCTGAATTAGACAATATAAGAGTTTTAGCCCATGAATAGTATAGGAGCCTTAGGCTACTTCTTGTAATAATACGGGATGCAATAAGTAAAGGGAAATAAACAAAATTGAAATAAAATTAGATGAATCGCGATTGAGGATAGCAATATTAAAAAGCTTTAAAACTAATTTCACAGTGAAGATGTTTTGTAACTAATTATTTATCATGTTTTCAATTTCCTCCGAGGATCAGACTTATCAGAAGAGGTTTTGGTTTTCTTTTTTCACCTCGTCTTCTTGAATTCTAAGTTGCTAAATTTTGATTCAATATTTCGCTCCTTTAAATTTTAATTTTGAAACCTTTATTACACTAATTCATTAATTGAAATTTTTGAAAAGAATCTAAAAATCTGTATGAATTACGAAACATTCTGTGAACTTCAATATTACAAGTCTAGACATGTAAATCTAGACCTCCGCCCGTTGTTCGCTACCGCTCCCCGAACCCAGAAAATAGCTAAGTAATCTTATATGGTTTTCTTTGCAGACCCTGCTTGATTTACTCGCTTTTAAGTAAAACTCATTTGAAATGTGTTTAGCGTAAAATTATTAATACTTTTTAGTCAGTAACAGGCTATAGAAACAAGATTTTTTAAATTTAATTAAATGAAAGTTTTTAATCGGAATTAAATGCAATTGAGTACTTGGACTTCAATTGTAAGAAGAAGATCACAGATATCCACGGATGTGACCAATGACGTCAGCTCAAGCTGATCTCTTATAAGCAAGATGGCGTGTTACAGTTGAGCTAAGTTTCTCCACATAAGTGAGAATGTTGATTAACAGGAAGTTAATTAAATATAGCACCGAATCGCTCAACCAATTTGTTGAAATATAATTCTTTCTCGTCTACATGTTTTACTTAACTTGAATTTATTATTTACACCCATGTGCAAATTAATTGAAACAAACTCAATAAATTCAGAAAACTAAGAGAAAATGCCATTTTATTTAAATTTATACAACTCAAAAATTTTTAGTACATAATATGATCTCCACGACACTTTATTAACATTTGGACACGATTCGGCATGGATTTCACGAATTTTTTACAGTCATTTATAATATTTGTGTCCTTTTACCACACATGAATTAACGCCGTGATTAGCTTCTCCATAGTTGTACAGTCCATATTTAATAGGCGATTCTTGCATATGGCCCAGAGATTTTCAATTGGGTTGATATCCGGAGAGTTCCCTGGCCATTCCAATGTCTCAATTTGATTCTCAGACATGAATTTCTTGACAATTTTGGAAGTATAGCAAGGAGCTGAATCCTGTTGAAAAATCCCTGTTCCATCAGGGTATCGTTTCTTCAACTCTGGAACAACTTTTTTACCCAGAATAGTAATGTACTGCTCAGAACGCATCATACCGTCAATAGGCTGCAAAGGTCCAACCCCATTGTAACCGAAACAATCCCAAAACATCTTCTTTAAAAAACACGAAAAAAAAGTTTGTTTCAATTAATTTGCACAAGGGTGTAGTTATGTTTTATATTGTAATCGTTATATATTTTTGCTTCGTGTACCTGGCAACTTCGATGCATAATTAGTTTGTTTATGTTCTACATGGTTTTGTGCATGTCTTTGTGTTAAGTAGGAAATATATAGCGTAAGAATTGAAATCTCTGTGAAAGAATCTTTCTTAAAGAATATAGAATGTGCCACTTAACAGAACTAATACTTGGCGAGCTCTTGCTTACTCGAAACAGAATGGAAAGTACAGTTGTTAACGTAAACAAATATCACGTTTCAGCAACCAATCAGAATCGAGATACCCATACTACGCCACTTGCAAGCGTCCCATTGAAAAGATTACGAAAACTAAGCAATAATCATGCTTTTCAAAAATAACAAGTATGCTGGAACATCTACGTATGTCAATGTTTCGTTTTTCATCACTGTTGTCAATGCTTCTTTCTCTGCTCTTCGAGAATGTTCCTTTTGTCACACTTAAGCGTAACAGCATAACTAATACTCATTTTTCAATGAATAGCAAAAACAATGAATAAAGGTATTATTATTAACCCGCATAAGTATAATTAAAATATAATATAGAGCACTTCGTTTGTTGATAGGAACTATTCGCTTTTAAGCATCCAATACTTATCACTCAGTATGCTTCAGTTTTCTGTTATCCACGCAAGAAATGAATTTTCATTCCATTTAGAAATTTGTTAAC
Organism: Parasteatoda tepidariorum; assembly: GCF_043381705.1. Classification (NCBI taxonomy): domain Eukaryota; kingdom Metazoa; phylum Arthropoda; class Arachnida; order Araneae; family Theridiidae; genus Parasteatoda; species Parasteatoda tepidariorum. Next base: position 98,227,628 of record NC_092206.1, read on the forward strand.
AAAAACATTTAAGTTTCCATGCTTATATGACAGCCTGAATGTGAAATATAAATTAACTTGAATGCTAGAAATACAAGTTAAATATAAACTATATCTGCAACTGTTTTTGCTTAAAGAGAGATATGATATATTTGATTTAACACAGACTGACAAAGATATTAAATCTTCTTTCCCACATTCTTGAAATATTTCCTGATCTCTAAAACAAATATTTGATCCCTTTTTTTAGCTTGTATTTTATTCTAGCTTAAGATGAATGTCACACGAATCACACTTAAGACATATGAAGCATTTTTTGACGAAGATTAAAAATACTTTGTTGTTCTAACATACGAAAACCTTCTGGCTGTACGAAACGTCTAAACATTTTACAACAAAAAAAATAATCTTCGGTATTTAGGGAAAACTTACTCTCGGTTCCAAAACAGCTTTATTAATTTCCATTCGTAAATGAGACAAGTTTAATAAATTTCTTTAATTTTTTTTTCTGTTAAAGCCATTTTTCTCAACAAGATGGCAAAAGGAACTAACTAGTCTGAAAAGATATTTTCTCTTAGAGCCGTGAAGTATCTCCTATTAGTAGCAAGAAATAAAGAGTTAAAGGAGATTAATTTACCGAGTTGGTCTCTCAGTGAGGTTTCTGCAAATGAGGACTGGGCTCTTCTTGTGATTGCAAGATAGTACCTATCATATTACCTGATTAAAAAACTTCATTCGCTTCAAAAATATGCCAATAGAAAAGAAAAACAGTCGACATGCATTGAGCATTTCAAAAATAGGCGCCTATTCTTAAGACTAGTCCGACGTGAATGAAAAGAAACACACGTGATTTGAAATACAAAGCGTAAGGTTGCCAACGAAAAATAAAAATTCATCTTCTTTAATTATTAATTGGTACTCATTGATGGAACATTGGGTATAAATCCCATTTCGACAATGCCAAAATTAATTCTACCCCACTCTCTTCAACTCATCTTAATGTCCTTTTATTCATGTAAAAGCTAATTCCCTTGTTAAAGGCATTAGTCCCTTATCACTTCTTCATAGGGATTGAAATGCATTTTTCCCTGATTTGCCCCTCTTGGCAACTGTGGTTTTTCTTGTTCTGTTTTTCATCTTTCTTCTGTCTAGGCTACAGTGATTTTTCTAGTTTTGCTTCTCACTTTCATTTTTCCATTTATAATTGCCAACTTTTCATTTCTTATTTCAAATTACTTTTGTTTCTTTTCATTCACGTTCGACAAGTGTTGAAAATAGGAGCTTATTTTTAAAACGCTTAAAACATGTCGACTGTTATATCATATTTGCATATTTTTGAAACGAGTAAAAAATTTTAATCAAGTAATATCTTACCGCTTCAGTTTCTTCTGATTATTTATTTCATACATATCACAGATGCGGCATTTTGCAACTATGAATTTCATTTTTTCCTCCGTAGAAACCGATTCTTCTCCAAGATTGTTAAGCAACTAACTTGTCTTAGAAGACATTTAGCACCATATAGTATTCTCAAGTTTATTATAAGACTTGAATAATTAAAAGTCTATGAAAGAAAAAGACAATAAAATCAAGCCAAACATTCATAAGGAAAAGTACAAGTCTAATGTAGCATTAACATATAATAATAGCATTAAGATAAAAACTAGAAAACGGAAATAGTTAAAAACGATATTTTTTTGTACTATGAGCAAATTATTTTGTTCATAATAATCAGAGACTTATGCTATAGTATCTTTAATAATTAAATCCTAGCCAAACATTCGTGAGAAAAAGTCTTCAGTCTGACATTCGACCATCTCCGAAACTTTAACAAACAATAGTTAAACATTGTTTAGTTTCTATATATTATAAACAAAAATTTTTTTTTTTCATAACCAGTTGAATACCCATCCTTCGTATGTTTTGAGTAAAAAATAAGACTTAGTAAATCAGTACTGAGCAGCACAAAACTGAAAGACATTTACCGACACAATCATTCACTTATCATCACAATCATTCAAGCTTAATTCCAGTTATTCACTTTTTTATCCTTATTTGTTGTTCTTCCCTTGTGGCTTTACATTATTGAAGAACATTACTAAGCAAAACACGTTTTCTTAGATCATCCTATCGAAATAAAGATTAACTATATTCAGCATCACTTCTTGCTGACAACTCATGATAGTGGGGCCGGGATAGGCTGGTTGGTAGGGCACTGGACTTACGTTCATGAGAACAGGAGTTTGAATCCAGCCGGCCGAAGACATAGTAAAGGCGGACTGTTGTACGTTAAATATGTTGGGTCACAAAGTCATCCATGTTTCCTTAAAAAAAATTCCCTTGAAGTCGCTGTTCAAATTTCAGGACTCTCGAAAAAACGGTTCTGGAGTTACAAGAGAAGCACACATACAGACACACAAACGGGATTCACGTATAAGCGACAGACACATAAACTGTTCATTTTATTACTATAAAAGATATTCAAAAACATTTGCTGTAGAAATTTTAAATTGTTAAGATGTTTCTCGGTCTCTGAGTTTTGCGGGAAATCTAAGTTAGTTAAGGAGAAGTTTAATGTATTTCATAATGATGCTGAGACTGAAATAGGTTTAATTAAAATTAATTTAAGATGTTAATTTAAAAAAATATTATTAATATCTTTTCTGTTTCTCATTTTATTTAAATAAATTATTTTAAAAAATATTATATTTCAAAAAATTACAGTTATTTGAACTGAAAATGTTAAATTTAATTGCATAGCATTTTTTCCTCAATTCCATAAACAATCTTTCAAAATGTGTCTTTCAAAAAATAATCTTTCATAAAATTAAATAAAATAAAATAAAACAATCTTTCATAAAGTAAAAAATTAATAATTTATTTCTAAATTTATCAATTAAGTGATGTGCAAATTTACTTCTTAAATAAATATATTAATAAATTTATTAATTAAATTTGTTCTATTTGTCAAAAAATTGTCAAGGAAAAAAAAGGACAGCAGCGGGACAAATAATAGTTCAGGCTTAGTAGCAATGATGCGCTGTTTTATGCTATACAACGTCTTTTATTGCTGGAGATAGAGGAATTTTGCGAAGGATTATGGTCCCCCTTTATTCTATAGCGTTTAAATTATTTGAGACTCAAAGCGCATGCGTGAAAATTTCCCTTATAAATTTCCCGTTTAGAGATCAGAATTGGGCTTATGCAATTTAACAGTTACACATAATTTAACACCTTCATATATTTACTATTTACTTACTTATAGAAATCTGATGCTAATGCCAACACGATTATAATAACTGACGGAAGAAACTGAGCGCTGCATCCACAAAATTCGGCCACATTTAAACAAAAAGGTAAATTAAAAATGCTGATAAATGAGTGCATATGTGTCAGTAAAACCACAGATGCGTAGGAGTACTCAATTTCGTTTTGTTTCATTATTAATATTATTTATTTATTTGAAGTTACGTCAACAAAATTACTGCAATTCATGTCTTAAATTAGGTTATAAGAGCTCTGTATCAACAAAATTCAACCAAATTATTAAAAACTATCTTTAAAAATTTTAACAAAAGAGTGAAGGTGTGTCAGCGTAACCATTTAGATGCATATGCAGCGTACTCAAATTCTTTTTATTTTAACTTTTTTTTAAATTTATTTTTTGAGTCGGGTTTTATGGTGACAAGTTTAAAACAATTCACGCTTTTAGAGAGGAAATTGAACTTTGTATCAACAAAATTCAGCCATATTTTAGTGAAGTGGTAACTGAAAACTTTTGACAAAAAAAGAGTACATGTGTCTCAACAAAACTGTTAATGCGGTTTTGAGGAACTCTTCCATGCTGCTGCCTGCTGCTATGATAACAAGCGAGAGCGCATTTCCAATGGGGGTGAAATGGAGCAAAGAAGGTGTCGATTGGTTCACTTACGACGACCTACGCTAAGATTAAGACAAAACTATTCACCCCACACCCCTATTCGAAGTGACCTTTCCTCGTAACCATAGTACCCGCCACGACGCGAGACGGGTGTCTGGAGAAGTTATCCTGAAAGCCGTACTACCCTTGATATACTGTTTCATACATGAATCTGTAGACCGTATACTTAATTAATCACTGAAAATATCACGATATTAAATTAAATAATATTAAGTTATAAAACAATATTTAATCACAATATTAAATTAAAACAAATTTACATATTATATGGGATTCTCTCTACTCCACTCTACCCCAGCGGTTCTCAAATGGTGTTCCGCGGAAAAGTTAAAGGGGTTCCGCGACTTAGCGCTTTTTTCAACCAATGGTGAGTTTTGAAAGCTCTGATTATAAAGTTACATCCAACCTATAATTCGCAATTTATTTAATCTTTTGGTTGCTTTTATGAAATTATTTCAAGTTAAATGTTAATGAAATAAAAATGGCATCTTTTTAAAGGAAAATATAATGTGTCTAATAACAATATGCTGGACAAATTATGAAAATAAAACAAGCATTTATAAAATATTACATTATTATTTCCTATCACGCTTTTGAAATAAAAATGAAATATCTTAATTCTTAAATAAATGAATGTGTTCTCATAATAGCCATTTTTCACATTTATAGCAGCTTTTTTAAGTTTTCATATCAGAGAACTAATAATCCGGTTTATTTTATTCATTTGCAGCTAGTATATATACACCAAAAACAAATTTATAACTTTAAATGTATCACAAGAACTGCAAATTGAACCGTCGGACATATAACATAATTTAAGATTATCAGTGATTAAACGAGGGAAAATCTTCAATCCTCTAATTAAATATTTTACAAATCTTCTAGATGTTATATCGTTTCCTATTACCTCAATGAACTTTATATATTTTATTTAGATATTTTATTTTTTATGAACTTTATTTATTTTATATATAGCTTTATTTAAGCCGAAAATTTTATTAATTACTTAGAGTTCCATGGCCGAAAAAAGTGGAAACCGCTGCTCTATACTACATTCAATTAAAAAAATTGAACTACTTTCGTAAATAAAAAATAGAGTCAACAATCATCCAAAAACTTTTTTAAGCATTTTCGTTGGACATAAAACTTTTTATCACATACTCTGTGATGAAAAATTCTTCTCGAACTTAGCCTTATTGATCCAATCACCTGAAAAAAAATCCCTTTATTCCGAACTCATCTTCATATTTATTTTAAATGAGCCTCATTTCCTTCAACTGGTGAATTCAAACGATTCCGATAGATGGAAGTGAAGTGAAAAGGGAAATATTTTCTTTCTTCCTGAGGTACAGCACTAAACTTGATCTAAAAAAAGAATATCTTTGGTGTTCAATTTTCGAGATATACTGTCAAAGATGGAGGAAGTGGAAGGGTGTGTGGAGGTTATTCAATTGAGCACATTGTGAACAAACCAGAGGAGAGGAAAGGTTCAAAATAGTTGACGACAGGTAATCGATACCAGAAGACGCCCAGCCTAGAGAGAGTTCAATATCTAGTCATAAGAACTTTATTTTATTTTTTGAAGATTTTCTAGCAGCTTGATTTAAGGAGTAGAGAAAATTTAATCTTTGGTATTCAGTTTATCTGAATTTTAGTCGCTGTCAAATAAAGATGAGAAAAAAAAAATATGAGTTGGATATTATATAGTGGTGGGAAAAACTGCATTATTTTTGTAGTTGACTTCAACTACAACTACTTTTTTTTAAAAATGTAGTGACTCTTAAACTACTTCGGAATTGTCGTGACTACTTCACTACATTAAAGAACTGAACTTTTCCTCTAGAAATTAATTTACACCTGTATAATTTGCACTGCTGGAGAAATTAATGTTCAAGATGGCTTTAAATAAAAGAAATTATAATAAATAGGAAGAATTATTTAGAAATTTTTATTCATGTTTACATGAGCCAGTTTGAAATTCTAAAACATCTCTTTCGAATTTGTTCATTTAGTCTTCAGCTTTTTATGCCCTTCTTGACAGCAAATATTTAATTTAAAAGATGCTAGAAAATTGTCAAATATTTGTAATTTCGTTAAATGTTTCATGCTCTTTCATTTCCTTTAAGAAATTAACCCATTAACGCCCACTGTCCTCAATTGAGGACAGTCAATAAAATATTATGTAAAATTTTTATTTCAAATTTAAAACGAATTTTTTTTTCTGGGAAGATAGTTGGCAGCACTATCAACACATCCGCAATATTTTTTATAAATATGCTGCTATATTTGGTTTGTTATTAGTATCGCCACTTGTGATTTTTCTTGCGTCACACGAGTCTCTTCTTTTTATGCTGTCATATCAAATAAAATAAAGGCAAATTATTTTATTTATTGCAGTTTGTCTCTTAAGTGTATATTTAAGCATATAAAGCTAAATAAATTTGTTTTTGACAATTTCTTTTCTTTTTATATAACATTATATTTTACTGTCCTCAATCGAGGACACTGGGCGTTACAAGCAAATTTTAAAGAATTTTCCAGAATTTGTTTTCATTCATTTAATTATGCATACGTGTTTGTATTTTGATAGAATAAGTCAATTATAGAGTTAGCAGACATTTTTTTAAATATTATTTCCTTTATTTTACGAAATTATTTCACCTTGTACGTGTTTTTTTAATCTTTGTATTCTTTTTCAAAAATTCAATGCAATACTATATCCCGCAAATATCTTACAATGGGATATGATTTTTCACAATAACTCAGGAATATTTGTTCTCAAACAAATTTAGGCAGTTATCATTTCTATTCCTCCTGAGATTGAAGAGCAGGATTCGGATGGAATGACAATAAATCAACTACAATTGCAACGAATTTCGAATAAATAAATTCTGTGGTGGAAAACAATGTGGTGGTGCGAAGTACAAAAGGAAAGAGTACCTCCGCCGCAATAAAAAACCAAACGTGAGTACAATACTGTCATGGGGGGGGGGGATCAACATGCCTGTTTCTTAGAAAAGCACCCTAAAGCAGTAAGGGGCAAAAATGGTATTGATGTTTATTTACAAGAATGATAGACATGTAAGTATTGAATGTTTACATTTTGTATCGAACTCTTAAGAAAAAAGAGAGTAAGAAGCAGATTTCAATAAAGCATGTTCTAAGTGAGATTATCGTAGCATATTTGAAAAAAAGGTCAGTCAGATCGAGTAGACGGTAAATGATAAAATCAACCTCTACTGCTGCAGTGAAGCCTATTGGACATACAATAGCAAAAAGGGAGAGACAAACATTTTGCAGATGGAAAATTGTACTTAAAAATCACGAATAAGAAATGCAACGTAACCTTATGCATACTTTGTTTTCCAAAGTTTCGAAGTAAATTGAGCAATTATTTAGTATATACTTCAGTGCATATTTTAAATGCTTTCATATACTAAATATTTTATGTATTTTTAATTATTTTATGTACTTAAGTATTTATCTACGCTTTAATAAAAGTACTAAATGACTATCTATCTATATTTACGTACATATGTATAATGAAATTACATGGTATTATTCATTTACTTGCATCAGTTATCTTCATATTGATCCTTTTTTGTAATTCAAAAATTAAGAAAAATAATACTAATAATAATGTTTGCAAACATTATTAAAATATAAAATTATATTTAGTTTTAAGAAATGATACAATTTATACCTATTCTATACCGAAAAATTAAATAGACATTTAAAATATGAACTAACCATAATATTTGTATGCCTATCCTAGAGAGATTATTTTTTCACTGGAATGCCCAGTGTCCTCAAATGAGGACGGGCTGCAATTTTAAAGTTAACACAAAATATGCTTAAATTTTAAGTTTTAAACTCTTATTAGGTCATAATAAATTAGATTTGAAAGATTCATTTAAAATATATGAAGTAGAAATAATTTGGGCGTTAATGGTACATCGAGAATATGTTTCCTTCCTTCAAAATATCATCAATGTCTTACGAGACTAGTGTGAAAGTGTGACAAAATAGATAAATTATCTGTTATTCATAACGGATAACTTAAATATTAGTTATACGTTACTCTAAATTCGCAATTCTTGCTAACTAAACGGAGGCATTTAAAATTGAGTCCTTTCGCAGACCCGCGAAGATTTGTACCGAATTCGAAAAATTAGTTGCGTTAAAACCCTGTTTATATACTAAACTAACGTAAAACATAGTTGTCAGGAATCGCTACAAATTACTGTTTCTTTTTTTATCACACTACTTAATACACTACTTTTTTAAAATGTAGCTACAAATTACTAAAGACACTACAAACTGCTAAAAAAGTAACGACTACAGTAATTTCCCTACTTACTGTGAGCTATTTCTAAACCCTGATATTATAATGTCATTTTACCAAGAGATATTGTAAAGAGTGATAAGGTTTGAAGCTAAATTTAACAACAGCAAAAAAATATAAATGTTACCAATAATCTTATTGAAAGGAGTATATAAAGTAAATTAAAATAAAATCTATGTGCTTCCGTCAGGATACAATTATGTTTAGTTTTAATAATATTCTCGAGAATTTTCTCTTAAATAAAAATTCTCTGGAACTGGAATTTTTTTATTTCTAGATAATATAAGTATATTTTGTTCCTTTTCGGAGATTTGCTTTTTAATAATTAATTAAAAAATGCAGTGAATATGTTTTAATTTAAACTATGAACTTCTATTCCAACTATGTGTATAGTTAAAATTCTTATCAAATTCGAACTACATAGTTGAAATTCTAATTCCAAGGGAATGATTTAGTAAGAGCTTAAATCACACGCTTGAGTATTCTTCCACTAAAATCATTTAGCACTGCCCTCATCTGCCGACCTTGACTTCTGGAAATTATTGCATATTTTGAAAAATTATTAATTCTAATTTAATTAATGTTCTAAATGATGTGATCTTCTTAGTCTAATAATATTATTGATTTAATTAATGGTCTTAATGGGCCGGGATAGCCTGGTCGGTAGGGGACTTGGCCCATGTTCGAAAGTTCGTGGGTTCTAACCCAGCCGGCCGAAGACTCCCCGTGTAGTGAATGGTGACTTATGCACGTTAAATCTGTCGAGTCGCAAAGTCCTCCATGTTCCCATAATAAATCAAAACCTCTGGGGGTACTGGATTGGAGATTGATCGTTCTCTGATTCAGGTCAAAAATACGATCTGTGGATGAATGAATAGATGCATGAATTGGTCCGTCCTATAAACGGGTGTGACGTGTGGCAGAAGTCGAAGTCTTGGTCATAGATGGCGCCACTGGAAAACAAGAACAATCGCACCCCTCTGCCTTAACAGGCATACGAGAGAGAGTGAGAAAATGATATTAATGATCAAATGAGAAGTTGTATATTTAAAATTCGATTCCTCAAGAACTATAAAACTGATTTCGCTCAAATTTTGTGTTTTACCATGAAAAATTACATGCACTAAAATTATGTAAAAATTACAAACCTTACTATTCAAAAATGCTTGTACCATTATAAATTTATAAATTAAGAATGATAAATATTTTCTAAAATTTATTTTTGTATGGAATTATTTTTGAATAAGCGAATTTTATAATTTTGTGCAAAATTTTTTTAATTCACTTAAAAAGTTCTCAAGATTTTTGACCCCAAAATAGTGGGGATATCCACTATCTGGGAAATATGGTTCTAATAATTTCTTCAGGAAAGCGGTCCAAAGTTTGGACCCCTTAATGTTAATTTTACCTTTTGTATATTTTACCATATCTCGAGAAATTTTTCAGCAAATTAAATACTTTTTTACACACAATCATAAAAATCGCTTATTCGAAGGTAATTCCATGCAAAAGATGACTTTTCGTAAATATTTCTTCATTTATTTAATAATAGTCGAGAACATTTTGAATTGCAAGGTATAGAGTATTTTTAATATCATTTTAAAGAATGTAATTTTATGAGGCGAAATTTATCGAATAGTTCCTAGGGCAGGGGTGGCGAACCTTTATACACCAACGTGCCATTTTTTCTAAAAAATTGTTTAATGAGCTCATAGACGTGCCGTCAAATAATTTTGACTTCGTGATTATTGGGAAAATAATAATACTTAACACTATCAACTCAAAACTCTTTATTTACATTGAAAAAAAAAAAAAACATTTTGACGTGTCTTAAAACAACTTAAAGTAACATCAGTGTGACTTCTGTTGTTGCAGATTCGATGACAAATAACTTATATTAGGTTGTTAGATGTTAGTTTAAGCAGGACTGTTAATTTTTTTTTGCTAGTTGTTTATTGTTAGCTTGTTTTTTATGTTTATTAATTGTTTTTTTAGCATTAATTGTTAATTTTTCATTAATAATTGTTTATTATTTTGTTTGCTTTTGTGAATTTTAATTTAATTGTTACTTATGCTTCATGGTGTAATAACATTCGTGTAATAGCAATTCGTTGTGTAATAACAATTGTGATCGGTGGCGTGCCCAAAATATTGTGTCTCGTGCCATATATGGCACGCGTACCATTGGTTCGCCATCCCTGTCCTAGGGAATCAAATTCTAGAAAAAAGATTATAATTTTAAATGCCTTAAAAAATTCATTTCGCCAAAAAGTGTTCGGGATACGGCGAAACACGTAAAAAGTAAAATTAACATTAAGGGGTTTAACGCTGGAGATCACTCCTAACGAAACTATTAGGACCCTATTCCATACTTTGTGGCTATCCCCCATACCTTGGCTGTCAGAAATCCGTATCGGTCGGGGAAAAAAATTCTGTTTATTAAGAGAAAGTAAGTTTTATTTGTAACTTGAAATATCGCCTCCACTAATTAAGTAGCATATTTGAGGTCACCTCTTTTAGCCATTGAGTCCCAGATAGGATCCGTTCATTAAATGAAAAGTTAATCAGGGTGGTATCTTTTCCATTTTGTGCACTGTACACCACACATATATCTTTTAGGCATTACTCATAATTATGAATTCACGGAAATATATACATTTGTGGGTTTTTTTTTTTTGACTCAAAGAATGACCTAGTATAAAATCCCTAATGACCTTCAATTTTGATCCCCCAAAACTTCGAGCAAAGTTATTTATTTTTTCGGAAAAATAAAATTACAAAGCATGCGTCTAATATAGTGTTACATAAAGGGCATATCCTGAAAATTTCGTCGAATTCAAAAATGTCCAATAACAATACTTGCCTCATTTGCTAGATTTTCATAAAATCTTGCTCTTCAGCTCTCAATCTAGCTTTTTCTTCCTTCACCAGAGTTTAGAAAGGGTAATTCTGTGAATCATCTATAAGGAGTTCATAAAAAGCAATTCTTGGAATTATACAGAATTGAAACTATTGTTATAAATTAGTTCCATCGAGCAAGAAAATCATCGCTTGTCAATGTTTTTCAAAACTAAAGCTCATCATCAATAAAAGTGAAATACCCTTTAGATATTGTCTCTGACTATATAACCCAGATTTTTGGAATTTCTGTTGTTAAATTAGCTTATTATACGCTTCTGTGATCCCATCCTGAGCTTCCCGGAACTTCCGGAATCCAACCATTTTCTCTTCCAAGAAAAGACTGACATCAAGAATAAAATGTTCTGAAAAATCTATTTATACGGGGGTCGCGATCTCAAAAATAAAATTCGAAAAGAAAACGAATCTAACATGCTGTCTTCGCACTTGCACGTTTTGTCATCCTTTTAACAGTGGCGCAGGGGTGGCGCTGACGCCGGCAGACGAAGGGCAGGTGTCGTAGAGTTTTATGGAAGAAGCGGCAGTGGGGGCGTTCAGTGGCGCGGGGTATGGACTGGCGCCGGAACGATACGGTCGCTACCGGTGAGGGGGCGACCGAGGGGTTTTCGCCGGCCGACCCGCCTTATCCGTTCTGGACTTCCGTTCTTCTTCTAATTTCTCTCAGTAAGTACTAAACTGTTCTAAAATTTAATATTTTTCTACCTCAAAAATATTAAAAATGCTTATTCAATAAATGAGCTAAATAGGACTATTCAATATTAATTTTGCAATTGAAATAATAAAAATTATTTAATGTTTATTTAGCAAAAACTTTAATTTTTAAATTAAATGAGGTCTATTTTGAGGATATTTAGGAATTGCAAGAAAAATTCAGAGTGCAAACTTAAAGTTCATCTAGAATTTTCGCGAATGGTTTGCAACTTGCGCAGAATTATGAATTTTCGTTATTGTTTTGTGCAAAACTTTAGATTTTATTTTAAATTATCGATTTTCTTGCAATGTAAGTAGCATATTAATTTTACTGAGCAAGGATGTTTCTACTTTGCATAACTACAATTTGCATTTCAGATGTAATCTGAAACTCAAAATGGTATATTTTCGTTCATTTTTTTTCCCTTACTATTTTCCAATTCGTATAATAGACGCGTCTTATTATAACTGCATTTCAAAGCTTAGCTGGAAACGAGTTTAACTGTATAAAATTTCCTGCATAAAATAATTTTTTTTTCATTTTCGTAATGGTTTTTAGCTTATATCTTAACTTTTTTATAATTATTCTTTTCATTTGGTAATTATTTTTATTCATCTTCGTGTGGCCTATAAATAAAGAATTGCATTTAGGAAAATTGAAAGAAGAATGTTTCTTACAATAAATTTAAACTGTTTAAAAATATATAACGAATACTTTTTGTAAAAATTATCTCTGCACTGAGAAAAGTACGGCTAAAATTACCAAAATATGGTAAATTTTACCACGCTTCTGCTTTTATGGAAAATATAAAAATCTGAATAATTTTTCCGAAGTACTTAGGGAATGATTTTGATAAAATTAACAATATGGTTTCATGAAAAGTGATAAAATTTGGAAAATTTCATATAATTTGGTAATTTTATCATAATACTTAAGAGCATTGCATAAAAACAATTTATTCGGTTTAATTTACGACACATACAATATACAAAATATACAAAACATATTATTAAATAATGTTTTGTATTTTTTCTAAATTTGTGATAATATGAGAACTATAATTTTGAAAATCAGAGCTTCCGGTAAACCTTTAACATACTAACAGAAAAAATATCAAATGAATAAAATATTTGGATTTTATTAAACATAATTATGTTCTTTTTACCAGAAATGTAATTACCGTACTGTACGATAGTTTTACTGGAATTATTTTACCATGTAGTTGAAGAGAGTATTTTTGTGAAGAAAAATACATTTTTGTATTGTGTATCTATTTCATCGTTTCCATACTTATTTTTTACTCAACAATAGAGAAACTAAACTTTCGCTTAAATATTAAATTCAGTTGGCATTTAAAGATTGCATATAGGTAAGGTGAGATGTGGGCAAATAATTTAATTTTATTGAAATATGCACTGAATTTTAATTTCATTTTTCATTTTCTGAACAATTTCTCTATGTTTATAACCAACAAAATTATCAGTTACGATCATAACATTAATAGAAATCATTAATGCATCTAAAAAAATTTCTTCTTTTTTTTTTGTAATCATGCGCCAACCTGGAAATTTTTATTTCAAGCATTATATATTATCATCGATAATATTAAAATTGTTTTTAAAGCATTGTTTCCTTTTTTTTTAAATTTTGTTAAACTTTATTGACTTCTTTTTAAAAATTTAGCAAGCAACTATTTACTTGATTGCTGTTCAGAATTGAATTTTCTGTTGTTTGTTTACGTGTTTAGCGCAATTTCCTTTTGTAGTGCATTGCATCAGTATTAAGTATAAATTGTTTAGAAATGTTATGTTCATTTTACAACAAAAGAAATTTAATACGTCATCATGCTATCATAAACTTATTGTTTTTATATGATGCTTATTGCTCTTGCATGAGGATGTATGTAAATCTAAGGTGGGCAATATTTTTGTAAAGACTTCCAAAGTCTACGGAAAACTAAAAATACTAAAACTAAAAATTTTGCCAATGTACTGAAAATAATAAGAAGATAAAAAAAACCTTTACAGGCTGATTATGGAATTCAAACTAAAGGCAAACAACGTTAAAGAGCACAAAAAGAGTTTTTTGTGCTCTTTAACGTTGTTTGCCTTTAGTTTGTATTTTAGCATAAAGGTCGCCCACTAGTGTATTTATGATTATGAAATTATTAGGCAAATAGTATATTTCCTCATATAAAATGGAACTGAAATTTAAAAAAAAAAAAAACTTAAATTGAAAATTAAGTTTTCTTGTTAGTAAATAGTCTTAAAGATTCAGTAAGTTTGGCTATCTTTGAACTAAATATGAACAATTTGAAATATTTAATATCGAATGAATTAAACAGTCAGTATTCAATATAGTTTTTGTGTCAAATGCTCGATATTACACGGAAAAACGATACTGGTAAAATTATCGTACTGAATGAAAATGACAATTCTGATTCAAATATATCATTCTGGCGAAGCAGAACAAATTATATACAGTATTCAAATCATTCATTTGGTAGTTTTTCCGTTCATGTGGTAATGCATGGTGGTTTACCAGAAATTCTGATTCTCAAAATTATAATCCTAGAAGAGAGAAGGCCTCAGCACGGATCAATTTAGTAGTACAGCGTAACGAACATAAACTGCGCAGTGGAGGAAAATAAGAAAGATATATATATATATATATATATATAGATG
>NC_092206.1:98243617-98337648 GCF_043381705.1 Parasteatoda tepidariorum
TATATATATAGTGATTAAGAGTAATAAATGCCAATTAATCAAAGATATATTATTTATTTTTTTGCATGATCAATGCATGTTTGCTGTCATCATTTTCGGTGTATTACTTATTGAGTCATATCGATAAACACACTTTAGTAGTTACCCTGAATGCAATCACTAATACTTAAAGTACATGTCAAAGTACGGCCTGCTCAAGGACCTGACTACAAGTCTAATTAAGAATATTTAGATGCCTAAGGGAATGTAATAATTATTGCAGACAATCGAGTTCATGAATTTTTGGCCCATTTTTTCAAAATTTGTTTAGAATATTTATAAACACTACGGTCGTTGCAATCCTTTTGGGAAATAATTAACCTTCCTTTCAGCTTTAAAGTCAGATGGGAATTTGCATAATAATTCTAAAAAATGACGATTTTATTTCAAGCATACTGAGGGGCAACATAGAGATTATCTGAGGGGCAACATTCGGAAGAATGAATGTTTTTAAATTCATCTCTTACTAATTTCTCGTAAATATTGCAACTCATTTCTTTAAGAAATTGTAATCAGAATTATAAATACGAACTGTATAAAACTACATGAATTTTTCTAGCATCAATACACTGCAGAGTAAACTAAAGTGCAATAGATTGTAGTTAATTGATTATTTAAAACAAGCAAACCAAAATTTATATTTATAATTTTAATCCTTATTAAAGGTAATATTAATATGCAATTGCAATAGTAACCAGAAATAAAACTAATATTGAACTTGTTATAATGATGTATGAATGCAAACAGTACTGATTACATATATTCATAATTACAATTGTGATTTTCATTTATGGTAATCATGATTACATGTAATTTTAAAAACAAAATATTTTCAACAGTAATCATTTAACTTTTTTTCAACTTTTGTACTGTGTTTTAAGGTTTTACTGTAACAGAACCGGAGAAATCTCACGACCTATTTTTTGAACGAGTTAAAAGAAATAACAATTCACTTTTTGCATGTTTGTTAAGCGGTCATCAGGAAAAGCATGCATGAATTTCCACAGCATTTATAGTAAAGAACTTCGATTTTATATGATTTGGTTTCTTGTTCTCCCATATATTTAAATATGTCTAAATAAAGTACATCTTCTTGCCCTGATTCCTGCTTCGACCATAACCCAGTATATATATATCTTTATATATAAGAAGAGAGTGGAATGATAACACATAGCCAATCACAGAAGACTTCTGGCTAGTAACGCACAAAACAGCCAATCGAAATTGAGAACGCATGTATGTGAGAAGGTAATAATTTTTAATAATGCTGTCAAAAAATACAAAATGCAAACTGACCTCAAATAAAACTCAGAGGACTTCGAATCAAATAATTAAGATAACTCTACTATTATGCTTAGAAAAAAGAAGATTTATTAACTCAATAGCAAAATTATAACATCGCCATTCCGAAAAAAACAAAAACAAATCTCACACTTGTTACGTAAAGCTATAAAAAGACCGAACGATTATTTATGCAAGCGATTATGTATGATTATTATGAACTAAACTTTATGCAAACGATTGTTTATGACGTTATTAGATAAAAGTGTCATTAACGCAATATTATCCAGTGTTTATTAATAATTTTGAGTGGCAATGTAAAAAGAGAGTTGCTCTAAAGTTTTATAATAGAATGTTTGTTTTGATAGAAAGCAGTTATTTATTTTAGAATTCCAATATATTTTAATAGCCTTGATAAATCTGATAGAGTTATTGGAAGCACGAATCAACACTCTCTAAAGAAACTATTTACATTCCAAATTATCAAAATATATCGAATAGAGTTTATTTTAAAAAACTTATATCTTTTATAAAAAATGGATCGCCGGGAATATCTTGGGCGATATCAACAGCGACATAGAGCTGAATATTGAAATTGCTATACCAAGAAGGAATGCAAATAATATAATGTTATTTATTGAGAACATACATTACAGTTGGAAGAACAAGTGATTAAATTTTCTGGATATTTGGATGTAAAGATCCCGAGGAATCAGTACTCAGAGCAGCCTCCCCTGGTAGCAATAACGGCAGTTATTCTCCAAGGCATCGAGTCGAACAGAGATTGGATAGCATGGACGGGTACAGCATTCAATGCAGCTTCAACATTATGCCACAATTAATCGACCGTAGTGTCTGACAAGTGGTGGCGTGCCTGCCGTTCGGTAACCTTTAACTAGGCGTTTTAAGTTGGTGAAAAATCAGGAGAACGTGCTGGCCAGGGCAGGCGAACATGTTCTGTGTCTAGGAAGATCAGGACATTGCGGGCAACATTGTCATGCATTGTCCTGCTGAAACGTAGCGTTATGGAGCCCTCGAAGATAAGGCAGAGCAACAGGCCCTAACACATCAGAGCTGTTGAAAGTGCCGGCAATGCGAACAAGAGGTGATCGAGAAGTGTATCCACTGGCACCCCATATCATAACTCCAGGTGATGAGCCACTATGTCGATGTCGAATGCAAGCTGCCAATGGGCGTTCTCCACGATGTGATGATCATGATGCTGTGTAGAGAACCTGGATTCATCTGTAAAGATGACGCCATGTCATTAATGCGTCCAGGTTCGTCGTTGATCACACCATTGGAGGCGCTCCTGCCTGTGATGTATCGTCAAGGAAAGCCAAAGCCATGGTCGCTGTGCTGACTGTCCATGCTGCTGCAAACGTCGTCGAACTGTTCGTACAGACACTTGTTGTCTTGCAAATGACCCCATTTGTTGACTCAGGGTTCGTGACGTAGCTGTACGATCCTTTAAGTCCATGTTTATAACCTGTCTGTCTTCTCGGCTGTTAGTGATGGGGGGCCGCTGAGATCCTGCACGGCGTTCCATATGATCGTCATGAACCCATCGATTCTATATTCTGCTAACTGTCACGGCATCTCAATCAACGCGAGCAGCAATACTTCGGTAGGATAAACCGAAAGCCCACAATTCGACCTTGATCAAACTCAGACACGTGCTGGTAGGCAATTCTCCTTCATACACGAGCTGAATTTATTTCATAAATTTCACAACAAATAAAAATTCCGGTTATTTTCGGACGGATCAAATAACAGATGCAAAACTAAAATGAAAATAATTAATAAAAATAATTTCCAAGTCAGATTCAAAAGTTAAAATAATTTTGAATGTTAATCACATTTAAACGAAAAAAAGGTGAGAGATTTACGCATAACTTCTATCGTTGTTTGAAATCCCACCACATTTGACCCATGATGGTATGTTGCTTATTTTTCTATTTGATTGACAAAGGTTGAAAATGAGTTTCTCTTCAGTTCCATAAAAAATGTGATTTTTTTATTTTTTTATTTCTAATGTAATTATTAATTAATGACTTTTTTAATAAATATATTTCAGGTATAATAATACTTATCAATTATTTTATTTAACTTAAAATCGCATTTAAAAAAAATAGATGTTAGAACACAACTAACATCCATTTAAAATGTCCACTTGCAAATCAATGAAAAAAGAATTTTTTTTAAAAATAAATTGTGAGTTCAAACATGAACATTATTTGATTATTATCATTGCAATTAAATTCATTTAGTGACAGGCTCTATACTTCGAACTAGCTGGAGTGATAAAACTTGTATTATGTCACACAAAAATTAAGTTCTTATCAAAACGTTTTTGGTTTATAAAATGAAAGGATAACTGATTTGTTAACCAAAATGAAAAAGTAATCTCAAATGTCTTACAAAATCTTAAATTATATTGACAGGGAAATTCTTTCTTATTTTCAATAGCCGCTGAAAAGAGAACAGGATTTAATGAATTAAATTGAACAATGCAAATCAAATGAACTACTGAACGTTTTAAAATTAATGAAGAATTTCTAAAGGATGAGAGAAAACTCTTTCTCAAATTTGAGAATCAAATATAGTTTTAAGAAGCTATTTGTTGAAGTTAAATAACAGGAGAAAATGAAAATAGTTTTTGATAATAAAAGTTGATTTTAAGGAAACTCTAATTTGTTTCGAAACGAGTTTTGACATTTTTGATCCCTTATCTGTCTAATTAGGTTTGTCAAATTATAATAACTGACTAACATTTTAAAATAAAATAGTTTTTGCATTAAATGCTAATAAAACCTTGAATGAAGACAAACAAAATGTAATGAAAAAGAACCATTAAATTTTTATTGGTTGGAAAGATTATTGCAAAATTATTTTTTCTACTAACTCGAATTATGTTTTAAACTTTCTGTCTACAATTGATGCTTTAATTCTGTAATTCATTACACTTTAGATTGATGAGAAAAGTGGAAGAAAAAGTGTTAAAGAATAAATTTCAAACATTTTCAGGGAATAATTGTAAATGAAAGATTGTATTTTCTTTTGTAACCTATTAATTTTTGCTGAAATAAGTTATTAAAATAACCCACAACATATTTTTATACATTTTTAACAAAATGTAATTAGGATTCTACAATAATCATACATAAAAATTAGAAATAGGATGTAAAAAAAATGCTTACTATCTATTTCATCCTACAATTCATTACAATTTCAATTAATGTGCTAATTGGAAAAGTATAAAAATTGTAAAATAATGAACTTCAACTGTTTTTATAAAATACTGACTGTACCCTGCGTCCACTGCAACGTTTTCAGTTTGAATTTTAATTTTGTATTTAAGGGTGTAAATGAGATTTGCGATTATGATTTGAAATGAGAATTTTGTTTAATGGTGAAGAAACCAGTGATAGTCTCAGCAGTTAATTCTCTAGGATATCTTTAGTGAATTTTTTACAGACATGTATGGTGATGCACACGGACCATGAAACGTATTTTGGATGATGATCTGAAATAAGTCCGGATCAATGGCGACGTCAGGTATTTCTGCTGATATGAGCTGACCAATTTGGCATTTTTCAATAAGCCAAATCATGGGGCAATCCTCCTTTTTGTCATTCAATAAAATACATCAAACACCGTGTCTCTCCAAAAACATGAGACTTCGCAATGAAACCAAGTATAGAGCTTAATATTTGTTTTAACTCAAGTGCGGTAATATCACGAAGATCCGATGATGTTTGCCTAGGTTACAAAAGCTCTTTCATTTCAGGTCAAGCAGGATTGCATGTGAATGAAATAAATAACCCTGGCTGACATATGCGCACCTATACTTGTAGCACCGAATGAAGTCATTTGGAAACACGAATGTACCGACATATATTCGCCAAGAAAAGTTTCTAGTGATTTGCTTGACCCGATAACAATGACTCGGCTGGCGAAGTTAAATCTGGTAGTTTCACTTTGCCTCCAGAACAGCAAATTCCAGCTGTTTCATTCTTAAATTTGAGAGCACTACAAAACATACATAATTGATCCTTTTTTCCGATGATGACGCTTGGGTGAAGACTATAGTTGGTTGTCAGATCATAGTGAAATGCACTGAGATTCAAATCAGAGTGATGGCAACGTCTGAATAGCGAGGTGCGTTCTTGATTGACTTCCATTCTTACTTCCCGTTGCTCTGATGTTTCCGACGAGCAGACTTGAGTAGTGCATTCTCGATCGGATTTCTTTCTTGCTTCCCGTTGCTTCTGATGTTTCCGACGAACGGGCTTGAGTAGTGCGTAGTTAATTTGTTAACAGTCTTCTTTCCCTTTGCTCTGATGTTTCCAACGAACGGGTTTGAGTAGTGCGTAGTTGATTTGTTAGCAGTCTTCTTTCCTATCGCTCAGACGTTTCTAAGGAACGGGCTAAATCATTGTGTTCTCGATTAGTTTCAAGTCTTTTTTCCTGTTTCTCCGATGCTTCTGAAACACTGGTAGTTCTCTTTTTGCGTGCTTGAGATGTTGATCGACTAAGAGCGATTCGTTTAGACCGCATATTTTTGCAAATATTCTCTCTCGTATAAAAAGAAATGTAAAAGTTGACAGTGGTCGCAAATTTTCTAAATCAAAAATTCACTTATTTATTTTAAATAATAAAAAAGCAATAAAAATGAAATAAATTAAATAAGGAATATAAAAATGATAAAATTTAAAACAAAAATCCATTTTTTAAATAAAATAAATAAAATGAATGTGAATTGGAAAACTTTGTAATTATAAACAATCTAATAGCTTTCAAATGACAACTGTTAGCAATGAAACCTTCAAAAACTATATTTAATTGTGCTAACCTAAAATTGCATACTAAATATAAGTAATTACTGAAAACGTGCAATTTGAATGGAATTTGCTTTTGCCTTTATTTTTATTAAACAGTTTTCACAATCCGCGATCGCAACGAACTATAGGGGGCGCTGTTGTATGAGACGAATACCTGCGATTTCTATATGAACAGTCATTCAGTTGTAAAATTTTTTATATAAATTGTTGTCAAAAAACTTTGTTGACAAAATTAAATTACATAAAATTATGAGGCCTTATGTCCTACTTTTTGCTCACTTTAATTTTTGAAGCAATATGATTCTTAAAACTATGGAATGAAAAGTTTAATTGGGCCTTTCATGTTATATCATTAAATTTAGTAAAACTATTTCCCAGGCATTAGGTTTTAACTATAATAAGAAGATACATATTTTTTTCTGTTTATTTACAAATATTTTCCAATGGTTTTGGATGTTCTTTCTCTAAAAAAAAAAGAGATACCATTTTGTTTTCGTTTGCATAAGAAAGAATATCAAAAATTTTTCTTTTTTAAATTCAATAAGCCACAATGAAGAAGGAACGTTACAATGCTACACGCTACATTAAAGACGTCTCTAGAGTAACTGCATGACTGTTCATATAGAAATCGCAGGTAATCGTCTCATACAACAACGCCCCCTATAGTTCGTTGCGATCACGAATTGCCGAACAGAGTCAGACAAGATCCAATAGGTTGTTAACCCTCGAAAAGTCGATGACAAGAACGAATGCGAATTATAATTAAATATTAAAGTATATGTAATTTATTTTTCTAAATGAATAGAGCTATAAGATAGAGAATATCACTGTTGTTATCTTCAAGATATTTGATAACTGAATCGCTAATAGCAAAATTTAAAACAATGGCTAACTTTTAACAAATCAGAAAATTCCATTTCGATTTTTGCTGATACCGCTGGTACGGCTTTTCGCAGAATGTTCTTATGTCGACAGTGACCTTCCTCGTGCTTTGAACTATCTGTATGCCAAGTTTCATAGCATTTGGTCAATTGGTTTTGGAGTCTATAAAAGACAGACAAACAGACACACATTCATTTTTATATATATAGATTTGTAAATAAAGTATATATTTATATATTGACTCCCATGTGATGAAACCAGTGTTAACTGTTTCGACAATTTTCCGACCTATACAAACTGACAGAAAACAAAGAAAAAAAATACAATGAAGCATTTAGAAGCTATACTTTTCAAGTGAACTGAAAAATAATTTTTATTATTTTTATCGAATCTGAAACACAGGGTTCACACTTGTAAAATATATTCCTATCGTCACCAAAAGTCCCCCACGTCATTCCCAAGTGATGTGCCCTACTTTTCCTTCCTTTTCGGGTCAGACAAAAAATAAATTTATATTCTCTTTTTCATTCTTACTCACTGATTTTCCATAAATAAAGCATTAATATATACTTAAAAAAAACTTCTTTAATTCGTTCTCTTATAGCACTTATTATCTATTATCTGAAATCTGATCTATCTTATAATCCATACCTGTATTCTATCTGTATCTGTACTGAAGATTTTATTGTAATCAATAATCTAAAATAATATTTTTTCTCATGTTTTGCCAGTACAAAAAATTTATTTTAGTGTAAAAATAGATTTTTTTAATCTGAAATCACTTTATTATTTAAATCCAATACATTTAAGTTGATATTTATAGTCCATTATTTTTTTAATTGGATTGTACACTAACCGTGCTAAGTGTTAAAATGTCTCGTTACTTCATTTATATTTTGGCGTTAATTGAAATTATAAATTATTCTAATGAGAGATACTCAGTGATATTCGAAACTGTAATCAATAGAGTTAAATGACTGCGATAAGTCTTTGCACATTTTGTAGGAGCTGAAGCTTTATTTAGTTAATACACCTTTCGGAGATAATTTCAACTGTCGCCAACGTATTATCGCCAGCGAAATGAGGCTAATAATTGAGTAAGTGAGACAAGGGCAATTATCTCTTCTTGAAATTAGTTTTTAAATCAATGACTTGCCAACTTGGGGGTTGAAAGAAGAATTTAGTGAGTAAGCAGTAGAACTGGACGGAGTAGAATTTATGCTAGAATTAATTTTAGTTTCCACCCTTTTTGAATATGTGTGTTTGAATATAAACTTTATGAATATTTTTAATTCATGGCTTATTTATGCTTTGTCTAATAGTCATCGTTAGTGTCTTATTCATTGATTAAAGGTTTTGAACAAATAACAATTTTACTTTGTGTCGTTTATGTTCAATTTCTTTACTTATTTAAATCCGAAATCAGAGAATTTCGGGCTCTTTAACTGGTTTAGAATTATCTCTGTAATTATTTATGCTAGGTAAAATTTTCGTTTCTTCTGTTGAATTTGAATTCAATTCCAAAGTACAATTATTGTTTAAGTTAATCAATTCCTACTATTAGTTCAACACTCTCCCCATATCTTGCTCAAATTTTCAATCGTTAACTGATCGTACCTTTAATTCATTCACCCAAGTTCAAATAATTTTTTTAAAACTTGCAGTGGATGATGTTAATACAGTTTTTTTCAAATATTGAATCATAAATTTTCTGATTGGTTAAGTGTTAGTCATTGTTTTAAATTTACAATGAGAGAGCAAGCATCAGTGATAATTTCTAACTTATAGTTCTATTTGAACAAAAAAATAGTTTATTGCCCACATTTAAATATTGAAGTATTATATATTCTATATTATATAGTTTTTCGACCTTCTGCTTTGGATGTAAGAAATTTGAAGAAGAGCCTCAGAGCTCAAATAAATCTTATTAGGCTAAATTAAGCCTTACCTACTGAAACGCAGTGCTGTAAGCGAAAGCAGAGAGCACGCCGCACTTTACTATACTGAGTCAGATAAATTCAATAATGAACATTACGCGGTAGGACGTGTGGTCCATATCACCAAATACAGTTAATTCGCGATAACTCGAATCTGAAAGGACTGATGAAAAACTTCGACATATCGGAAGTTCGCCTTACCGTTAGTTTCGGTTTTGGACTTTCAAAATATTGTCGGATTATTTAATTAATGCTTATTAATTACAAATCTTTTAATTGCTTACAATATTTAAGATCATTTTTCTGACAAGCCATTTACGATAAGACTGCTTGAAGCACTTTATGATACCCTTGTCCATCGGCTGCAACTTTGGTGTTGTGTTTGGCGGGAGAAAATGCAAGTTTAATACTTTCAAATTAGGTAGATCACTTTATGCTGTGCATTTATTCATAAAAAGTATAACTTTCTTTTTTTAGCGAAGAATTTCCGATCCAATTTTCTTACATAGTCTTCAAATAAAGCTTATGTCATCCAAAACTTTTTGTTAGACTTGTAATCCAAAGGATACGTTTTTACATTCTTGAAACATCGGGGATTTCGTTTTTTTCCGATAACAAGTAAGGGCAATTTCTCTGTCCCAGACGCATTTCCTCCAACTGAGACAGTCAAACGTTCCTTGCTCATTTTACCCCCTGAGCAGTTTTCATCCTTAAACATCATAGTCTTATTTGGAAGACATTTAAAAAATAAACCCATTTCATCAATATTGAAAACATCATTTTCACTGTATTCTTGAAGTAAATTTGGTTACGTTTCATTTAACCACTGTTCACATACTTCAAAAGGGACAGCTTTAGCTTCTTCTCCATGAAGAGTGCGAAAGACATTGTGCGTGTGTTGCAAAGGAAGGGGCAAGATATCAGCTCCTAGGTTTTTTTCTTGCTTTAAGACATCCAAAAAAAAAAAATCGAGTTAAAGGGAGTAAAATTCGAGTAATCGAGAATAATTAACATGAAATTGAAGATAAAAGGGTCGGGACCTCATAAAAAATCGAGTTATAGTAATATTCGAGTTATCGTACTTCGAGTTATAGCGAATTGACTGTATGTACTTTTATAGTTGTCTTATAAAACACGCCTTTTTTTTCAATTCCTACTATTCTCCCTCTATATCTTGTTGTTATATATCTTGTTCAAATTTTCATTCATTAATAAAACACTTTCATTCCTTCACTTAACTTTGAATACATTTTTTTTAAACTTGTAGTTGGATGACACTTGGTGTTAATACAGTTTTTTTCAAATATTAATTCATTCATTAAACTTCATTAATTAATTTTAGTTTTATATGGGAGAAAAAGTTGCAATTATTTAATAAAATGTAACTAAAATAAAAATTTTCTTTGTTGACTTAGTAGGAATTGACATAATTTTTTTTAAAAATTTTACTTGTTTTTCAACGATGTCACTACTATCTATCAGGCAATTGGCAATATCCTACTAATTGTTATCAATATTCGAAATGCATTTCATTTTCAGATTTGATTTCAATTCTAGATTCGTTTTACTTTTTTCTTTTTCTTTTTTTGAAGGGAATTTCTAATACTTCACATGTTTCGAATTTTTACGTGCTTAGAATTACTTGGATTGGAGCTTTTTCTCAATGAACTTTGTCAGACTTAAATTTAGTAATTTAGTATTGATTTCACATCTAAGAAATATTCATTGTAGGCTATTTTTTAAACAGTATCTTATTTATCAACAGACAGCCTTGCCAACTGCATCATTTAATTTGTTTGCGTCAATATCTGAAATATATGTGAATTTTAGATTCGACTTCAATGGAATACCTTCAAGTGACATTATTGTGGGTATCTCGATCGATTGGTTATTGAAATTGCTTACGTTAGCAACTTTTCTTTCCATTCCTCTTAGAGTAAGCCAAGTCTATCTAGTATCAATTCTTTTAAGCGACACATTCTATATCCCTACACAACAGCCGCCCGGCCTGTGTTGGGGCAGGGAACTGTCCTTGCATCAGAAAGGCTCTGAGTTCGAATCCCGAGCAAGGCATGGATGTTTCTTTCTCTCTATCTGTGTTCTATGTCCTTTCTCCTTTGTGTGTGAAAGTGTGAATGTGACCCGCCCTATAAACGGGTCGTGGTAGTGCGACGTGTTCGACGCTGCTCCACCGCCGTGGTTTCGCCACAGGTGCCCACTGGGTAACGAAAAAAGAGTTAGCAGTTCTGGCACTTTCTGTCGCCAATGGACAATAGTTTCAAGTGCCCGCCATTAAGAAAATATTCTTACACAAAGATTCTTTTACAAAGATTTTAATTCTTTTACTATATATTTCTTAACACAAAGGTAGTGTTAGAGATTGAATATGTTGTTATAGTTAATATCACGTGACTGTAACTACTACTACTTCCACTTAATTTCTATTGCTTTACTTTAGTTTTGCTTATGGCAAAGTTGTTGAAATGTTAAATGTTAGATTTTTAATTTTCGATTAACTAAGATTTATAAATGTCGCTAAATTTAAGTTGGTTTAGAGTTAATAAATGTCTGTTATGTTTTAATTCGTACCTATTCATTCATTCATCTGTAGAACTTGTAGTTCATTTGAATAATACTAAAAGGTGTCCGTAAAATTTATTTGTCTGCTGAAATTTACAGGTAGAATGGAACCATGTTGAACATAAATAAACTAATTATACATCGAAATTTTCAGGTACGCAAAGCAAAAATAAATCACGATTACAATAAAATACATATACAAATAATAAATCTAAGCAAAAAAAGTAGACTAGAAAGAATTATATTTCAACAAATTCGATGTCGATACGGTGGTGTGTTTAATTCATTCACATTAATAAATATTATAACTTATGTGGAGAAACTTTAACGCGCAATTTTGTTTATAAGCGATCAGATGGCGCTAACGACATGTGGGAAAGTATCCGTGTCTTCTTCATCTTGAACTGCAAGTACCCCATTCTTGATTTGTTATGTTTGAACACCCTTTTTCTCACCATTTTAAATTTTTTGACGCAATAACAATTGCTTTTTCTCAAACTGTAAACGGTATATGGGTGATTCTCACGAAATATGACAATTCACAGTCCCTTGGTCCAAGATCTAATACTATACTACTAAAAGAATTTTTTCTTTAATTTAATCAAAAGCATTGCTGTTAGCATTTTAAAATAACCTAGTACTAGCATCGACTATTTTGTATATTTAAAAAATTGAATTGAACTTCAAAATTTCATGTTTCTGGCATGTCTCAAACAATGTTTCCAATAATAACTAGCTTCAAAACTTCCCATAAATTTTTCAATATCTAATTTTTTTTAATCTCAACCGGTGTAAGCATTTCCAGAATATACTCAGAGGGTATTATTTACGAAAACTTTGTTTAAAATAATTTTTTCTGTCAATAATTTGTTTGTCACAAGAAAATCTGTCATTTTCCTGGCCTATTATTTAGTGGTTTATAACCAAAATAGATAGATCTCATCTTATCAATATCTTATGTTAATAGATAGATTAGATACCCTCCTATCTGAACATGTCTTGTTGCATGAATAAAGAACCAACTTTCTGGTTCAAAATCTATTTCAAAAGATTTTTATTTGTGAGTTGGTTTTTGTGTTGTCATTTTCCTGGCTTCTTGAAATCATTAATAACATAAACTACATAGATTTATCTGAGTTCTTTTAAGAAATCCTGTTGTTTTCTGCAGAATATAAACGTCTTGGGCCAAAATATTAAATTAAAGTAAAGTTATATGCTAAAAAATGAAAAATTTGTCATTATCCTGGCTTATGAATGCCAGGACACTGAAGTGTTACCAGAAATTTTTTTAACAGCTAATACTGTAAAGAGGGAAAGCAAATATCAACCTAATACCAAGTTTATGTATGGTTGTAATAAGATTGAATGTAATCAAAGTTATTTATTTATTTAATGATTGATTATTTTACACAATTTTATTCTGTAAGTATCAGCAGCAAAAAAATTTTTGATTCCTTCTACAGTAGATAAAATAATTAATTTAAGTTACTCATGGTCCATCCAACATAAAGGCTTAGATTTTGTTACTTACTAATAGCTTAGAATGACTGTTTTTTCAAAATTCTAAGCTAATATGTATTTTTTCTGGCATTCAAAATATGGTGAATTTCTATTGCATTTTTTTCTGGAGCAAATGTCAATAAGCTACACTGCCGTCTGTAAGATATTAATAAATGTAACTAAATAAATATACGAAAAAAGTTTAGATTGTTTTGAAGATATTAAATTGGAAGAAATTTTTTGGTCCGAATTGTCATGTTTCCTAATAATCACCCATATATCTGAGATATAATTTATCATTTTAGTTTCTTTCTTCTCTGTTTGAATTCAAATTTAAGAACAATAATTGTAAATTATTTTTATCTTATTTATTAACTGTCAATCAAAACATCGACATTATTTTCCTTATAGGTGTCACTATTTGAAGTATATTTGATATAAGATTTGACTTCGATTTGTAATTTCTGAAAAGATTTCTCTCAATATTGGTTTCTCAAGCTTGTTTACAATTTTTTTCTTCTTAAACTATTTTATAAATTTCAAGTGAATTTATGAGAAATATAATTTTATTTTTTCGTCCTCTATTTTTGTTTAAAAACATTTTGTTTTAAATTTCACTTCAATTCTCTATTTGTT
The DNA here is from genome assembly GCF_043381705.1 of Parasteatoda tepidariorum. Taxonomy (NCBI): domain Eukaryota; kingdom Metazoa; phylum Arthropoda; class Arachnida; order Araneae; family Theridiidae; genus Parasteatoda; species Parasteatoda tepidariorum. The sequence goes on from NC_092206.1 coordinate 98,257,317, forward strand.
GTTTTTGAAAAGAATAAAGAATACTTCTCAGAATTACTGTCTCTTTAACATGTTTAAAATTATCTCTAGGGCTGGGATAGCCTGGTTGGTAGGACGTTGAATTCGTGTTCGTGAGAATGAGAATTCGAATCCCACAAGAATCGCCTTGCATTAAGTGAAGACTGGTGCATGTTAAATCTGTCGGGGTCACAAAGTCCTCCAAGTTCCCATAATAAATCAATATCTCTGAGGTACTGAATTGGGGATAGATTATTCGCTGGTTCAGGTCAAAATTACGATCTATGAGTGATTGGATTATGATGTTTGTGTGGCTGAACTAGTATTCTTGGCCATAGATAGCACCACTGAAAATCAAAAAACTTACTCTCTGCTTTAAATCGCTTGTCTTTCCTAGCAAGCTTGCTGGCATTGCCAGGTAACAATAGGAACAACAACAAATAACAGAATTATTTCTATTGAAACTATCTCGTGAACTACAGACGAATTTATGCACGACATAATTTTAGTTTTTTTCTTTATGGTTGAAATTTGAATTTAACAATTATTAGAGCCTATTTTTTAAACACTTTTCATCATCTATTCTCAAAAAAAGCTATTGCCGGTGTCTTAATAATAAATATCAACTTTTGAAATAAATTTTTATTTTTGATTTGTTATTAGTTTTAGATTTTTAACTGATCGAAATCAATGATTGTTTCATCACAAACATGTTTATAATTGTCCCTAACCGTTATTTTTTAAATTTAAACGAATTTATGCCCATTTATTTTGGAGTGTAATTACGTTAAAAATTTGAAGAACTTTCATCTTGTTTTCGTTTTCCTGGTATGTTCTTTTAGTAACTGGCATACAAATGTTTTCTTTAAGAAAATTTCAAACTAAGATAATGTATATAATTAATGGCAATCGCTTGCAAAAGTAGTAATTAAAATATTCAATTATGAAGATGCACTAGAAACAATATTTGTCTTAGCAATTTTGAATACAAGTAATTTGTAACAGTGTTTGATTTTTATTATAGCGTCACTTTTGTTAACTGTGCAAGTCACTGTTGTTGACAAAAGCAATAATTCAAACTAGTCATCTTTCTCTCCTAATTAAAATGCATATCGTAATTATGATTCGAAAAAAACTAAACTTTAGTTTAAAAAGTTTATTTTGTTTATACTTTTAGCACATGAAAGAACGCTTAAACAATATGTTACAAAGCTATTGAACATTTAGCTGTTGAGAATTGATTTCTGGTTTCTTTAAAGTTTTTACTATTTTTCATGTTAAATTACGCTCTAAGAAGATTAAAAAAAATCATTATTTTTGTTCGGAAGCGAAATTAAAAAAAATTTTGTACAAAGTAGGCATAAAAAATTTTAAAAGAGTTATGAAGTTTAAATTTTTTGTTACGTTTATTAATATCGGATAAATCCCGTCAGACTTAATAATACTTATCTGTATCAAATTTTAAACTCTAAAAAATTTAATTTTTTTTGTTATTATTTAAATATCGAATAAAGAGTGTCAGACTTAATAATTTTTATGTTAATCACCCTTGAAAGCAGTTGCTAAGTTTAATTTTATTATTATTATTTTATTATTATTATTTTCATATCTGACAAATCGTGTTCGACTTAATAATACTAATCTGTATCTGACTTGAAAACAGTTAAGCAGTTTAATTTTATTATTATTATTATTTTAATATCAGATAAATCGTGTCCAACTGTTCTTTTAATTACTTCCAAACTTTTTAACATGGCTTTATGTGGTACAGCGATAAAAAAAAATTATGTCATTCTGCTAAACTTTTTTTTTCTAATCATCGGATATTCATCCCTTAATGTTAATCTTAACGATTCAAAAGTTTCATCTTAAATATGTAATTAATGCTAACTATTAAATAAGCCACGAAATCAGGCAGGAAATGTACCTTCGCATAGAAAACATGCCATTTTTTCAACAGTTTCAGATTTTTGGAAGTAGTTGGAAAATATGTTCCCGATACTTTTAACACGAGAGTCATCAAAAAGTTTACTTTTTCGTACATTTTTCTAAATTTCTTACGTAACGTAGCGTAATTTCTTACGTAATTTTTCTAAGTTCCTAACGTAAAATTGTAAATTTTACGTTATGTATGATAATCGCGTGACCTAAACACTCTAAAAGTTAGGAAATAACTCTCGAAGTGTTTTTTGAGAAATTTAAAAAGATTTTTAACGACTCAAAGTATCTCATCCATTATTGTGGTAGTGTGTGCATATATGAAAAACTTTTAACAATCGGAAAAACCGCATACTCTAATTATAATTTTTTTATTTATTAAAAAGCACTTAAAATTATTTTAGGGCTTAAAAGGTGCTTATATTTCTTTTAAAAAAATGCACCCTGAACTACAAAATGCATTCTATGTACCTTGAACAATTCTCAACTGACTTCGGGAGTCGGCACCCTTTCACATTGTAGTTATAACATCGTGCTACAACAAGACTACAGGCTAGATCCCGACTGGCATCAAAAATTACGAGCAGACCTGTATTTTCATGGTTATAATAGTCTTACGAGGATATTTTTTATTTTTTCAGCAGGTGACTGGAACCCTTTTATCCGGTCACTGACCATATTCTTGCGAGGAAATTGTTCTGGAGAGTACTTTTTCATTTTTCTTTGCAAACAATTTTTAAATGAGTATTTTGCTGTAAATGATATTTTTCTTTATGAATTTTGTATTAAAAGTATTGTGAATAACTACTACATCAATCTGTATATTGCTGCATACATGAAAGTTTTCTGATGTATGCAGCCTTCATATGTCTGAAAACTTTTTATTTTTAATGTAATTTCCTTGAAAGTTTAAAATAGAAGTCGCACTACTTGTGCAGAAAACTGTTACATTTTTATTTTTATTTTCAATGTTAAGTATAAAATAAGTTTCTTGAAGTGAAATTAAAATTTTCCGAGCATTTCCACTTTAAAGTTACCGTAATTCAATATTACTGTGAATAGAAATATTTTTAAAAAAAGCATTAATTTTAACTTTACTGTATTTTTACTGCAAAATCCATGAAAGTTTTTACACATTAAAATATTTGCACATTAAAATATTTTTTAACATCACATTTCATCTCTCTCTGTGTGAAAAGTATTATAACAATTATTATTATTATTAATTCTTTATGAATTTGCTTTTAAGAAAAATAAATAAATGAAAAAATAATTATGGCTCAAACGAAACTTATTTATTTATCTATTTTTTTTGTCAAAAATCAACAGCGCTTGGATATGCAACCTGCTCTCGTTTGCTTCTCGGCTACAGTGGCTTTATCGTTTAAATTTTCTTCTTTTTTTTTTCTCTTTTTTTCTTCTTTTCTTTCTTTTTCAAATCTATTTTGTTTTCTGAATTCAAGTCTTATGAGTCTAAAGAACAGGTGCATATTTTTAAGCTCATGAAGCATGCGACTTCTTGCCACCTTTTCGATTTATTGTTTATATTGCTAGACGTTATTTAAACTGAACTTAATTTGTCATAAAACTGGTTCAAATATATAATTCAATCTGCGCATGAAATAGTCAAAATAATAATAAATAAATAAAGATTAAAAATAAATTACTCCAATTTTCATAAAAATAATTTTTTAAACATATTTTCTGGAATATAGTTATTTTTATTAGACAATATATTATCAAAGAATAATGTCGACAGAAACATTTGTTTCAGACTTCATTATGCTACAGAATTATAGATTAGCAACGATGTCAAAGTTGAACTATTATTTATTATTCATTACAGCAAAGGAGAATCTCATGATGTTATTGCCATAATTAAACTAGCCATAGGAAAATAATCTCCCTAATAGGTTTGTTTTGAAAGAATTGCATTTTTGTAATAAGTATTGAAGTAAATTAATTAGTTTTATTCAACCATTCAATTGTGTGAGATTGGAATTATTGATTTAAAACTTTTTGGTTTATGAAATAAAACAATTGTTCTTTCTCAAAGAAAATTCTTTTTGCATTTCAAAAAAATCATAATTTTTTTGCATAATAGAATTTTTTCATTATGCTTTAAAAGCCTACATAAATTGTATGAAGTGATTGCAAGTTTTTAAATTTTTAAAACTGTTTACTTTCCAATTATAATTTAATTATAATATTGCTTGAAATAATTATTTTTTTTATTCATTTCATTTTTATCAACATATATTTAACTATAATTAAATTTTAAAGGTAACTACAGATAACTAACTGAGCTCAACCTCTGATAACTAAACTAAAAATAATTGAGCTGCCCTTACCTAAATAAGCTAACTAATATTAATTTATCCTTAACTAAAGATAATTAAGTGAGCTCCCCCCCCCCTGTTCAGTGGCGCTTCCCAAATCCCGAATATTGTTCTGAAATCTTATATCATGATTAACCAGGCTCTTGCTTCCCCCGCTATTAAGTAAAACCCATTTGAAATATGATCCAGTACATAATCTGAAGAATATAAATCAATTATTAAAATAATTCCTCTCTAAAAAATTACAAATTTATGTCAATAATAAGCTATTGAAATAAATGGTACGAATGCACTTGTAGAATAGAAGCAACAAGTACACTTTAAAAAAAACAATTACAATTTAAAAAATTCTCGCAATTTAAGTTCTAATATTCATTTTTGAATGAATTACCATAACAATGAATAAAATTATTATTAATGAATCTGCATAAGTACAATTAAAAAATTAAAACATATAGAACACTATGTTTGATGATATGATTCAGTTGTTTTTAAATTTTCAACATTTCCAAATTTATAACTCAACATGTTCCAGCTTTTCATTGACCACACGAGAAAAATATTTTCAGTTAGAAATTTGTATATATATATATATATATATATATATATATATATATACATATATATATATATATATATATATATATATATATATATATACTCTATAACAAAAAAATCGACGCAAAAAGAAGGAGTTGTCCGATTGAAACGAAAATTGTTGGATAGGAATTGTTGGATAGTAAATGTTTAAAATTACAGAACAATTGAATAATTTATTGCAGAGTTACAGTAACAAGTTCAATAAGGTGTTGACCCGCCTCTAGCCTGGATACAAGCTGCCACACGGCGTGGCATAGACCGATAAAGCTCTCGGAGGGTCTCTTGCGGTATTTCCTGCCAAATTCGATCCAATTGTCGAACGAGGTCATCAACATTCCGTGCCAGATGCAATCGCCTTTCCATCATATCCCAGACATGCTAGATGAGAGAGAGATCTGATGATCTGGCAGGCCAAGGAAGAGTTTGACAAGCTTGCAGACAGTTCATAGCAACACGTGCCGTATGTGGTCCGGCATTGTCCTGCTGAAAAACCAGCCCAGGACGCTGCAAAAGGAACGGTAGCAAAACAAGTCTTAGGATGTCGTCGACGTACCGCTGTGCAGTAAGTGTACCTCTAATGACGACCAAAGGGGTCCGACTTTCAAAGGAAATGGTACCCCAGACCATAATGCCTTGTTGAGGGCCGGTGTGGCATGCAATAGTGAAGGCAGGATCCCCCCTCTGCCCTGTGCGTCTCCAAACACGTCTCCGATGATCGTAAGGACACAGTTGGAAGCGAGATTCATCGCTGAAGACTATACGTCCCCAGTCGACATCATTCCAGCCTAATCGAGCGTTGATTTAGCGCGTCTTAGTGCATCGAATTTTCTGTTATAGAGAGTATATATATATTTATATATATATAAAGGCAAAGAAGAATTACAAAATAAAATAGAAATTATTTTAATGAGAAAACGTAAAGGTTCTCTTCAAGCCGATATTTCAAAATAAAGTATAATTATCCTAATTATTCTTTGTTCATAATAATTAATATGATATATATAAATTTCTATTGACAATTTTTTAAAGTCTTGTAATTTTTGCTTATTAAAACAAAATGCAACATGAAGTAAAATCCTCTAATGGCATCTCTAAGCTTTAAAGATATTTCAGCGTTAAAATAAAAATAGTAAGCATTAAATGTTCCTGTATTATACACTTTTAATCTTTTGCATTCTAAATTATTGTAATCATATTGCAGTGTATGTATGATCAGTAGTGTAATGTATAAAATTTGCATACATGATGTTTTTCTGCCTCATCCATAACCTTACAGACGCGAAAACTAAACTACTTCAAGTAAATAAATTTGTCTCATTTTCAGTTTTAGTCGGCCTTTAATTTTATTCAAATGTGAGTTTTTACTTTTCTATGAATGTTGTAACGAGATTCAGGAAACATTCTCGCTTCCTGGCATCAGGCTTTTCCGAAAAATCACCTAAGGATCAGGATTTAATGCATTTGCATGAACTTCAAACATCTCAGCATGAATAGTTTTACAAATATAGCAAACACATTAATTTTATAATTTAACAGTGTACAAAAACATTACTTATTTACTCCTTGATACGAGAAAATGTCGGTTTTTCTGCAACCGCAATTAAAATCTTTTATTTGGATTTTACAAAAAGCAATGTTTTAATTAATGCTAAACGAAATTGTTGTGTTTTGAGGCTGAAATATAACTCTTAACATAACAAAGATTAAAGAAATTTATTTAAAGTTGCTATTTTAAAATTTTAAGCTTTAAAGAGGATTACACTTCCAAATTTGAATTTTGAATAAATTAATGAAGCACTTTTCAATAAAGAAAATAAAACGAAAAAAATGTCTTAATAATGTATATTAACTCTTTCTGGCTCGCTGCATTACTTTTACGAACACGTGCATTCCAGAAATCCTGATTCCTCTGAATCTAGCCACCTATTTATCTTTTTATTACGAGTAGCTGAGTTTTCTATTATTAAATCTTTGTTGTCGCCTCTAATAACGCTTGAACAATCCAAGCTCGCCAGCCATTGGTCTTTTGCAAATTAAGGAAGAAAAGTGCTCCTTTCATTTGACAAGAGAGCACCGCTTGGGTGAAAGTACGTGTCATCTCAGAACCCCACGGACAGATGGCAACACCACTCATTCATTAATCCACTCTTTGAAGCATCGCCTGGTATTTATGTTAGATCCACTTGTGTCTGTGGGTACAACCGGCTGAGCAACTGCGCATGCGCAGGGCGAAATTTTTTGACGCCTCAGCCAGTTGTAAACAGCGAAAAGTTGCCAAATGTTGCAAACCTATCTCTTTACAACTGGCTGCGAGATTTTCGGCTTTGGATAGAAAGTTTATTAAATCATTGCCAGATGGCGCTGAATTTCAACGAACAAATGGTGATAAGAGGAATAAATTTTCATTTAATAATGATGTTAAGTTATTAAATGAATTTTTAGAAAATACATGAGTTTTTAAAATTGTTTTATAATATTCATGACAAGAAAAAATAAGTGTGTGAAGTAATTAACTTGTAATATACTATTATATAATTAATCTTATATAATAGTATCTTTGGCTATACCCATATCTTTAAAAGTATGCAAACTCATGATAATTTTTTATTTAAAAGAATTTTTCAAACATATGTATGTATATATATGCATTCCAAATTCATGCGAATAGTTAGATAAATAGCTATATATTAACAAAATCTATTATTTAAGTGATAGTACATATTTTTCTCATTAAGAAATTGTATACAATTCAAAAACAGAGTATTTGGTAATTCAGTTTCACTATCTTAACATTTCATTCTTTGTAAATATTAAAGATTGATACAAAACATGGATAAAATTAATTTGATCCTATTCAGAACACTCATTTAAAGCCTACTTCATACAAATAGGTAAAATTATTGTTATGTGTCATTATATGTAAATTAATTTTACATGATTAAATATTGTAATTAATATGATTAAATAATATAATTTCAATATGATTATGACAATCTTACTGCTTTAATTATTATTTCTCACATGATTAGGCGAAGCATAATTTGCCTTAAAATATGTATTTGTAACACAGAAGATTTAAAAAGATTCTTAGAATTGAAGAAACAAAAATAGACAAGCATATAATGACACATTACTGAAATTATACATTTAGTTGTTAATTATGTGGTTTTGATCTTTTAAGTACAATTTAAAAACTATTGCCAATAAATGTTTCATGGAAATTCAGCCACTTAAACCCTTTGCATTCTGAGTACTTTAAAATGATTTTTTTTTTCCTTACAAGTTTATTTAAAATATACCACTTTCTAATAACTAACAATCATAAAATAATGTAATTAATATTAAAAAACATTTTTTAAGTGGTTACTTTTGATGTCACATCAGAATTAGAAAATTTCAAAATAATAGGTATATCCTTTCTTAAAATATAAGTTATCTTGCCATATTGTACTTAAGTCTATGCTGTTATTATGCCTTATACTTACTAAGTAATAAATATTTATCAAATAAGTAACACCAAGAGAAGCATATTTTATCTTAAAAACCATTTAACACACTACAAAATATTAAAATCATAAAACAAACATCAATTAACAAAATTAACTAACTCAAACTGTATATAAGCCCATGTACTAGTAAAAACTGAACAGTAGGCTTTATTATTTGGGAATTCATGTGAAAACCTTGAACAAGCTGTAAATAAAAAATTAGGCATGCTACGCTTGTAAATAAAAATGCACCCTCTTGCAATGATTGTTACACAGTACGTATAAGCACGAACATATTGATTCACGATTAGTAGATTAAATAATAAAAGTATTCCATTCAAATTGTCATTATTTTTCTTTATTTACCAACTGTCATTATTTCGCCGCAAAAGGAGAGGCACTTTTGGTAATGTCCTAGTTTTAGTATTTTCAAAGCTAGTGAATCGGAGAAGCTGACCTTTCCCCTTTAGCATTCATAAATGTTTTGCTCATGATTGGACATGGTAATTAAAACACATTGGACACCAATGAATACCTCACTAACTGTCCTACTTTGGCTCTTAGATTTAGTAAGATAATGCAACACTTAATATGCACTATACAAAATTGTTAAACATCTAGGTATCCAAAATCCATAGGTTAAATGAACTTTTCATATTAGTTGCTAAAAGAACTTAAATATAATGCAGTACATGTCAATAAACATGGAATTCCACATACAACTTAATAATACAATATATATCCCTTTTTAAGAGGATGTAAACAAAAACTATATACATATAAGGTAATATACTCACCAATCACCATTATACTTACTAATACACCTATATTATCAGATTCCCAAAAAACTCCACATCGAGAAAATTGTTCGTGGAAATCAAAAGATGCGGCTTAGAAGGGGCAATAGAAAGAAAGACTTGATATCAAAATAATAAACAAGTTCCCTCACTAAAGCCCCACTGAGCCATTGTGCATCATAGATTATCGCTGAACTGCATCACTTCTCCACAGTTAAAGGTAATGCTTGCACAACCTCTGCTTAAGAAATCTTACAATACTTATATACATTATGGTATTTCATCAATTATTGATGGGAAATATATATAATTATAAAATAATCTTAACTTTACTGGAATTTTGCACAAGTAGATTCAGTAGAAAATATGTCGCTAAATACATCATTTAGTAAAAACTACCCCAATAATAAAACAATGAAAGACTCAGATAACATTTGATAGATTTATGGTGCTCTTTTATATAAACTTAGTTAAATTTACTTCAATGTGATATACAAGTCTACAGTTACATTACTACGTAAGCTCAATCATAGTAGTCAAATTTTTTTATCATAGAAATACAATAGGGATTATAAACATTTCTAAAAATTTCAATAAATTCATCTTTATAAGTATCATAATTTAAGAATCTGCATACGGTTAAATAATCTTAAAGAAAAGTAATTATTATGTCAATATACCATCATTTACAATTAATAACCTTTCAATTGTAAATGATGGTACATTGACACCTTTTAAAACCATATAATTACCATTTATTATATTTTCTACACACATAAAAGAATTAGAACAGTTCAGAAATTTTTTTATAGATTACAGTTTAAATATGCAAAAGAATAAACTACCGAATATTTGAAATAATACTCTTTTATTAACAGACATTTTATATTATATCACATTTCCGATTTTATCAAAGATAAAATAGAAAAACAAATATGTAACTAAGCCTAACTCAGTAACGTGGAAATCTTTAACTACTTTATCACAGATAATTAGAATTATAAAATGTCGTAAACGTTTCATAATACATTGATTCAATATTATAAACAGAAAAAAATTATTTAAAACAATTAACTTACTTTATTTAATGAATCATAAATAAAGAGCAACAAACTATGTATACCTCCGCGCAATCTCTTCAACAGGGTTACTTTTCGAAATTATTTGGTGAAAATTAAATTCTAGCCAAGCATTTCAAGTGCATGCGCAGTTGCTCAGCCGGTTGTACCCACAGACATAAGGGTTAGATCCGTAAATAGAAGTCAATAAGAAATCAGTTAATTTTGGTCCCTTCCTCTGCCCCTCGGCTACTGTGTGTGTGTGTGTTTTTTTTTTTTGCTTAAATTTTAATTTTTTTTTCCAATTTTCTATATCTTTTTTATTTTTTTTTTATTTTCTAAATCTATTTTGTTTTCTTGTTTCAAGTTTAATGAGTCTCAAGAATATGCCTCTATTTTTAAGTTCATGAAGCATGCGACATCGTGCCACCTTTTATAATTTATGAAGCAAATAAAGGAAAAGTCTGTCAAATTTCCTCAAAATGTGCAGAAAACCAGTGTATTTCTAACCGGTGTTTTTTAATCTTCATTTCCAGAAAAACGTTAGACAAATTTTTTCTGGAGAGTATTTTTTCAAATTTTTTTTTTTTAACAGTGTGAGTCGCATTATGTACCAAAACATTTCTTTTTTCTTTTTTTTTTAATAATAATTTCTACTAAGAGTTATTTATTTACTTAAACGTTATTAAGAGAATCTAACAATTAACAATTTTAAAGAATAAAAGATAAATATAATTCATAAAAGATAAAAATAATAAATAGTTTTAACAATATTTTTAGTATAAACTATTCCTAAGTATAGTTTTGTTCATCCTCCCAACAATAAGTTGACCGTTGGCTCCAAGGCCAGTTTTAATAAAAGACAGCTTGCGAGCAAAGTTACTTCGATTATAGGGGTTACTTTGACTTCTGCGTTTTTCAATTTTTATGGAAAGAGATAGCAATAAATATATAACAAAATTATAAGTAACTTTAAGTCCAGAACCAAATCAAATATTTTCTTTCTATAACTGGCGGAGAAGTACAATGCTCAAAATAAAGAAACCACGCACTCAGAATAACTTTCGAACTGATGGTCAGATCTTCAGGTTTTACGACTCAATCTTAAAAGTTCGAGAGTTTAACCTCAAATATGCTAATAAATTAGTAATGTTATATTTCGTTGGGAATTATGTATGGATAAACACATTTTATAATTGTCAGCAAAAATTTCTAAATTAATTTAAAAAAATGATGTCAAATACGCAAAAAGTAAAATTAATTGTAAGGGAAAATTCGGACCACTCTCCTGGTCAAACTGCTGGGAGCTTATTTTTTCAGATTACTATCTCCTATATTTTGGATGTCAAAAAACCTAATGCGTCGAAGAAAAGTTATGTTTATTCAGAGAAAATACGTTTTTGTACCTGATTTCGTATCTTAAAATATCGTCTGATTTAATTGGTAATTATATTTGAGGTCACCGTCTCGTACCGTTAAAATTGAGTCCTAGAATGTGAAGATCCGATCATTAAATAAAAAAATTTTTGGATTATCCATTGTTTTTATTTATATTTGTTTGTTTTTATATATTTTGAGGAAAGTACAGTGAAATTTTATTGGAATTTTAGACTAAGGCACAATAAACCCAATTGGCGGTATATTGAAACTTTAAATATTGGTGGACAACCAAATTTAAAAGTAATTTTAAATTAAGTTCTCCGATGCTCTCAGTAATTTGAAAAAATAATCTGAATTGCAGAATAAATATCTTGATTTTTTTTTAGGAAAACTATTGTACAAATATTAGTTTCAAATTCTAAGACGGTAAGAAAGGCAATGTTATAGGGAAAAAAAAACTTTAAAATTTATATACTTCATTCCTTGCCAACAATATACCTTAATTATTTTTAAGACGAACTGCGCAGGAGGCTAAGGTTATTAAGACTAAATGCCATCCTTTATTTGACATCAAAGTCTAACGCTTGAGAAGAGTCTAAATTTGCATATTTTTCAAGTCCTTCGTACTTTTAGCTTTTGTAGTACCGCGACAAACTAATTACTGAAGTAAATGTTTTATGTTCAACTGAGAAGGAATTTTCCGTGATGGAAGAATATTTCATTTGAACAATTCCTTTGATAAAGGAGAAAATGCTTAACAGGAAATTAGTCCCTGCAATTGTTAATTTCCTATTCCTTAAGATTTCTTTATTAAAAAGAATTCCCTCATTTTATGTGATCAATGCCGTTCTTTATCATCCGTCCCAGCAGAATTCGATACTTGAAATTTGCAGCTGCAGGAATTCTTAATAACGTTCTAAGTAATGCTTGCAAAATAGCTTGTTTTTTTAATGTTTTTTGATTATTGTTTTATAAATAAATAATAGTAAATGTTAAAGCATTTACAGAGAACGTGAGAAAATTATTAAATAACTAGTTTTGTGCAAAATAATAGATATGAAAATCAACTACAGTTAAACCTTCATACGAGATTTATTTAATGATATAGTTTTTCAAAAATTTCCTTTGTAAATTAAATTTAAAGTGCATATTTAATTTTAGTGCTTGTATTGCAGGGAAAACTCATTCAAAAATATTATTATATCTAAGTATTTTATAATTTGTCATTAATAATTTGCATGAAAAAAATCGAAAATGGTGAAAATTTCTGCTTATATTTATCATGCCATGAATGACATAAATATTTCAATATTTATTAATATGTTATTTGATGCATTTAGTTGTGTTACAAACTCTATTTCTTTTATCCCCTGAAACTAACATTACTAAGCCTTTCATGAAGATTATGGTTATTGTTATACGCTCGTCAGTATTAAAAATATATTTTAATGATTTAATTGTATTATCTTTTCTTAAAAGATGATGCAGTTTCATTTGAAAATAGTGATACGAATAATATTTATTGATACAGGTTCGAATTAAAGGAACTGTAGCACGCAATCAGTTGATCATCAAAATTTATTCATTCAAAAAATCCGTTGATTAATTTTAATAGAGATTTGTATCAAGGATTCTAATATTTTCTATCAAATCAGTTGATTGGAAATAATGTATGCAAATATAATCTGTTGATTCAAATAAAATTTATTCATTCGAAATAAATTCGTTGATTCATTATGATACTGATTCGAATCAATTCTTCTTCTTATGAATCAGACCAGGTCGAATAAACCGTTGACTTTAAGCGTGTCAATGACTAACAGAGATGATAAGTAGATTTCTTCTTTGCTGAGTCCTTGACAGAGGCATATCCTAAGTTTGGGAGTGGCTGTATCATTATTAGAATAATTGACTATGACTCAATTATTCTAATCTTTACGAATCTTAAGACAGTTTAGGTAATTTTTAATATTAGTTTGTCAGAAATTTGTTGATTAGTTCTGAAGCTGATTTGAAGCAAGGATTATTATTATTCTGATAAAAATTTGACTGAAGTCGAAAATATTTAGATCGGCTTTGAACCAGATTCAAATAAAGGATTCTAATTTGTTAAAAATCAAATTTTTGAATACAATTCGTTGATTTCAATAAATGTGATAGATCAATTTCGTCATAAATTCAAATTACGGATTCAGATAAATTTAATTAAATCAATTTATTGAAAACAGTTTGTTTAAGGGAAATTTTGTAATGTAGAATATATCATTAAAAAAATCCTATTTTATTTATTCGTTATTTAAATTATTAGCCCTTCGATCCCTGGGCCGGGCAAGGTTGTTAACTTAATACTTACTGTTAACGTGATACTTAAATTATTGATTTAGTAAATCAATTTGAATTATTAATTAATAATTTAAACTGGTGTGCTTAACACTTTGAAAAACTATGGTTTTCAACGCTAACCACAAAGTAAAAAAATAATCTAAAAATTCATTTAAATAAATTGTTCTACTTAGAGTCAAACTAAAATAATTTTTAAAATTATGATGTTTTATTTTTAAAAAAAATGTTCCTCTCCCTAAAATTTTTTTTTGTATTTATGTGATAATTCATCACCATTTTTTCGATCATATGTTACACACTGAAAATAAGAAAGGAAACTGGAATGAGTTTTTTTCCTTAAACAGGAAATATTATCACTTAATGAGCTCTTGAAAAAAATGCGAAGCGACTTTGATTGAAGTAAGTTTAATAAGATCTTAGAAAAAAAAAGTATTTTCTAAACCTCTTTTTTTTTATTATTCCACGCTTAAACCTATGTAGTTTAAGCGATGTATTAGTCGACTAGAAATAGCCAACAGACCGCCTCTTTTTTGTCTCTTAAAAGATAGGTGCAATCAATCTTGCTTATTTATGAGGAAAAAGGAACAAAACTCGCACTTTCTTTGCTTGCATTGACAGAAATGCCATTTCTCGCCAAAGAAGATTACAAATATAGCTGGCTGTTGAATTGGCGGTATATTAATCAATATGTCCACTGTCTTATAGGTTGCATTTGTTACGGCTTTTCTGTTGAATTAGCAAAATTGTTTCGGCATCTCTAGGTGAGGTAATAAAATTCTTATTCAGTCTCTTGAGTGTTTACCCGATTTCTCTAGGTGCTTATTGTTAAGAAGTTTAGCTACTCAACTTCTGTTTTATAAGCTAACAGGAATTAATATTTTTTATCTGTTTTTACATAAATCTCCTTATGCTCTTAGCTTGTGCTTTATGCTCTTAGTGCTTTTTTTTAGGGAATTCATTAGATTGCGGACTTGTTGAACGCAGCAATTCGCTTTCGATAAAAAATTATAGCAGTAGGAATAAAATGTCAAGAGCAAAATCAGGAACAGCGGTTACTTAAATTGAGGGTGAACCAGGCAGCGGCTCGCTTTAAACTAAAAAAATAGTACATTTAAAAAATAAGAGGCCAAACTCAAAATGCGAAGCTCATAGTTAAGAATAGTCTAGGGATTTTACGTAATTTTTCTAACGATACCGGTTATAAACGGTCTAGACAACTGAAATGCCAGACTCCGTTTTTCGACTGTTCATTTGACAGACAGGTACATTTTCCTTGCAGTACATTTATCTTACATTGTAGACATGTTAGAAAAATGACTGTAGCAAGTATTTTCTGAAATGATAGTGGATTTTGGTTGCAACAGTTCAGACTTTTCAATAGGTTTGGGCTAGTTACGGCGAGGAAGTCCAAGCAAGATTTAATCACTAGGTAGTAAACTTTCCTGTACTTATTGCAGAATCATTGACTTTGCAGAATTATTTCTAGGATGAAAATTTCATTTTCATAAAAAAAAAAATTATTATTCACTAAATTATTTTTTTATTATTCGTTAATGTTTACATAATCTTGCTTGCTATTTATGTTTACAAAATTTATTTATATTTAATTTATTATTTGTGTTTATTGTATGATTAGTATTTTTAATAAATTAAATTTTTTTGTAATCAATTATACTTGTCAATCAGTTAGAGTTTGAGTAATTTTTTTGTTGAACAAATACACAGTCTAGAAAATAGAATGTCGGAAAAATTAACTTGTCACAGTAGGCGATATGAATTATCGGTTAAACAATGTTTGGCAACCAAGTTATCTATATCGTGCATCTGATAACCATTTTTTAATCCTTACTGAAAAAACCGGCCAACTTGCTGTTTGCGGGACTAATACCCATAGGGTTTGACATATATCTGATTCATTTAAAAAAAAAACTTAGTTAACAAAACTTTACACGAACATAGTCCAAAGTTATAAAACTGTAACCAGATGCAAAGTGGAACGAGATACTGGAAAAGATACAAACATCGCAAGACAAATAATCGCTTAAAAGAAACATCGCTATAGTAGAATGACATATTGCAGTTATATTTTATTCCAAAAATACATCGCAAATTCGAAATTTTGCCAAAAAAGAGAATTTGAATCTTTTAAATCGAATTAATTTGAATCGTTGTATTTCATTATCATTTCTCAAATACTTTTCGATACTTAAAGCATAGAAAATCTAAAGCTTAAAAAAAAATTGAACATTCACTAAATCCAGATATTATGAAAAATTGTCCTAAAAGATAAAAACGGCTAAAAAAAATTATAAATAATACCAATTATAGCAAAATTTAGTAAAAAACAATGGCGATCCAACTAATGTAATTAAATTCTATATAAAATCGTTGAGTTAATTGTATGTTATAATTAAAAGTTTCTTTGTTGACTAAATATATTATTTTACCATGTGCGTATCACATTCTGGGAAATCTGTGTGGCTAAAATTCTTCCAATATATTATAAAATATTTCAAAATAATACATTCTTACATTAAATGTTAATAATTTCTCGAAATTCAACCTCATTAACATTAAAATTATCTCATTAAAATTCAGCCTTATTAATAATAAATTTTAGATTATCCAGTATAATATTATTACTTTGCGCACAGCCAGATTCAAGCCAATCCAAGGTAACTGACAAATCAAACTCGATTCTGTACTTTAGTTAGATTGCGCATAAGTTAATATCCCTTCATCCTCTTTTTGCGCTTCTATTTTCCTACTTTTAGTAATCTGGCAAAAATGTTACGCAAAGATTTTTAAATCATTTTTGAAAAATGCCTATGAATACATTATCACATTTTGAGTTTTATTCTGTAATTTCTTGATTTTTTATTTTCTGATTTATGCTTGATTGTTTTATTTTGCATTTTTATTTTGTTTTACATTGTTTGCTTAGTAAGTTTTAGTTACGTTTCAATTTCTTGACGTTCTCTACACTATAGTATTAATATATTTTGTTTCGGTTATAATAATACAATGCTAGAAAGTACTCTTTTTTGTGTATATAATTATGGGAGATGATGACGAGATTATATCCTTTCCTTATTTTGCTTTCCGGCTTTTTCAAATTTTTCTGATTATTTGAGCTTTAAATATTTTTTTGAATATATATTATTTTAATAATTTTTTCTTCTTATCTTTTAAAAAATATTGTTGCTTTTTTCTTCTCTATATTTTAAACTTATTTTATGAGTTCTATGCATTTGGAGCTTATGCGCAGTAAATAATACTTATTATTATTTTTTTCGTTAATTTCTCTTTTATCCTTCTTGTCTTTATTGTGTAATTATATATATATATAGTCGTTGCCGAGAGGAATGATTAAAACAGGTCTCAGGCAGGGAAGGAGGGTACAAAATTTATGTATTAATTATTAGACAGAGAGCGTTTATCAAAGTGGACACGAAATTGTTGTGCTCTTCAATAAAAGCTAGGGAAAATCTTGCAAAGCAAATCCGTAAAATGTTTCATTTTAGGGAATAAGGGAAATCTTAATAATTGTAATTGGTTTATTAAATAGGTTGCACGATTCCCACGAAGAGTAAAAGGAAAAATGTCTTTACTTTTGATGAATGCATACTTGAGCCAAAAATAGATTTAAGAACAAGATGTGGCTTTGGAATAATAAATTAGGAATTGTTTTACAGAAAAGAAATGACATAAAAAGATTAATAGAAGCTTTTTATGTTACTTATAAAGAGTTACTAGCAAGCATGGGTTCAAATTGCTATCTAATAGCCAATGTTCAAATTGTCATTAACGTCGCAATTTGACTATTCTATTTCGACATCAACGAACAACAAAAGAAAATTAATGTGTCGGTAGTAATTTAGGTGTGTAATTCCCGCGCAAATAATAAATTCTACTGTGGTACTTTTCAGTTATAAAATGAGGCATTCCATCCCTGTAAAAGTGTTTCACCACATCAAGGAGAAGAATGCAGGAAAACGCGCTTGTACAACATTCTCTTTATTTCTAGAGGGAGAGATCCTCGTGTTTTATTTCCAGGTTCGGAAAAAAAGTAATTATTTTATCACTAGAGGACGCCACTGACAGTCTTATTCAAACAGTTTTAGTTTTATTCTAATCATCTTCTTAATCTGACGAGAGGGTCTGAATGCATTTTAAAAATAATTTCTTTAAAAAAAAAAAATTTAAAAAGCTTATCACTACCACCCTAATATAATTTAAATGATAATTTTAATTTTCTGGCATTATTACGGCGACAATTTGGGGAAGGTTTACAAGCATTATATTACAACGTTGCAATTATAAATTCTACAGTTGTATTGGAGATGGCTCAATTGTCTTTGGTAGTTAAGATACATTAAATCCTATTAAAAATAATTAAAAAAGAGCCAGAAAAATATGACACNATATATATGGTTTGTATTTCAAAATCTTCTTAAGAAAAATCAAATATTTAATTTTAATACGAAGTATTAAAATTAAATATTTAATTATTTTTTACTTTGTATTAAGGGAAAATATTATTGTTTTTTAAGCTGTTCAAATCCCATTTTCGAATGCCGGTTTGAAATAATACATAACGCTAAAAGTAATATTTTATTGTTCATAACTATCCCTTTCGCTATCAAGTAATTTCCTCTCACAGAATTTATAGAGAATGCAGTTTTATTCAAAACACTTTACAGCAATGCTGGAAATAAAAGTTTTTGATAAGTAACTAAATTAGAAAGGGAATCTCAAATGTGTAAATGCTTAATTATTTATTTAAAAAAATATATCATTTGCATTGTTATGTGCATATAAATTGCCTTTGTTAAATGTATTGTAAAAGCAAGCATCACAACATGCATATTTTCCTCTTCAGACGTAAAAAAAATAATTTTTTTAAAACTTACAATATTCTAACCAAGCTAGATATTTTTTTTTCTTCATTTTTCTTAAAAGACATTAAATAAGATAAGAAGTTAATTAGAAATATTCTTCAGAACTTTTCGTTGCATTTCACATTTCTTAATTGTACAGTCTTTTAAAATAGATATTAGTACCATTAGTCAATTATAAATTAAGTTTATAAGCTCTTACATAAGAGAATTAAACATGTGCTTAATTGGTCACGGAAATTTAATTGTATTGCAATTACAAAAGGACATAGTTTTCCTACTACAAAAGTGAAATGTGCCAGTTATTCATTAACTGTTACTCATCGACAGTTTTCATTAACAGTTACTCGTTTTATTAACAGTTATTCATCAACTCAACAGATCTTATTAAGCACTATATCACGAAGATGATCCAAATAGGGAGATTTTTTTTTCATTGCAAAATATTGTTTTTTCTTGTACATTATTTTATTTCAAAGGCTGTATATTTACTTTGTCACCATTTGGTAAAATCACCATTTGGATTTATGAAATTTCAAAGACACCGCGACAGTTTTTTCAAGCTCATGTTATGCCAGCTTCCTGCCATATCCTTGAGATTGCATTGAACTCAAGGGTCAACTCAAGGTGTCTTTCTCGTGATCGATTTCCATCAATATCAGACAAGCCTTTAGCCCCTGATTAGCTTCAGTTGGCGACATGCATTTGAACCAAAAAATACAAATTTTGATTCAAAATTCTATCGCCTCATTAAAATAAACTCTTTGCTTTATTGATAAATTATCTTTTTGGGTGAAAAATAATGAATGAGAATGCATAGAAGTTAAAAATTAAATAAATACTTTACCGAAATTCGTAGATAAAACTGAAATTGAGCACAATTATTCGGTTTCAAATTTATCGTGTAAGAATCAGATTCTAAGTCTGCCGAACCAGTTCTGAATTAATATACAGTGCACTTGTGAGATGAAAATATAAAATTAAATAATTTGGTGAACAGACCCAGTAGAGAGTGCACAGTTTGAATTTACATTCTAAAATTAGGATAAAATAACCGTAATCAGTCTGTCCATCCAATTAACAATAAAGTTTACGATTAGGAACAGTCTTTGCCTTTTCAGTTTTGAAACAATTGTCTTTACCTTTCCAACTTTTAAAGCTGATATGGTTAAAAAACGATAATAAAGAACTATACGTTTTTTTAACCAGTTGCAAGTAAAACTTTCAAATGAATTTTAACTAAAAATTGGAGTTAGGTTGTGCTCAGAAATATAAACCATGGAGTGTGACGTAATTGGTTTATCTGGTAGCATATTTTGGGACAGATAGGATTTACTGGACTGGGTTAAGCAGCCATCTATACGTGAATAAGAGTTTCGCATTTTAATAGTCCTTAGTCACCATTTGGGGGAGTTTTGGACGCAGGATCTCTTCATGTGATGAAGGAATGGAAGACATATTTTGAGATTACTAGATTTTAAACCCACGTTCAGTCTGTCATAAGATTGGCAGCTACAGTATTTACCCAGCTTACAGAAACTAAGTGGTTTTATGACTTCTTAAGAATTCCGCAAAGTGCAAATTGATTTTGCGATTAAAAAATATCGATATAAAGTAAGCAATTCTTCAGAAAATCAAATAACTCATAAATCTTACCTAACGTATGAAAATATATTTTTTTTGCCATTAGAAAACTAACAGATAAGTGAACATTAAATAACGATTTTGAACTTCTTTTTCCTTTACAAAGGGAATACATTATAATTGCGTTTCAGCATTATTTTTTTTCCAATGCATTTTAACCTTTATTTATTGATATTAGAGTATTTATTTTCTTTCAATGACAGTCATTTTAAAAACTCATTCAAAAACTTTAGGATAATATACTTTTTTTAATTTTAAAATATCTTATTATCTGTTGTTAAAGATGGTAAATAATCTGGTGGAAAAAAAGGAAGTCAGTTTATTCGTTAAAATCTTTTATTGAAACCTTTAATTATAATTTTTATCGTGACTCAAAATTGATATGTTCAAATTATTTCTGGTATTTCTTCGTTTTATAATGGCAGTAAACTTTGCATAATTTTTTAAGCTTTTAACTATTTTTTTGCTTGTTAATTTTTTCATTCTTACAATCGTTCAAAAAAAAACTATGACTTCAGAGTTAGTTAACAATTTCGACTAACATAAAGCTTGTTTCAGTGAGCTAATTATAGCTTTCGATTGGAAGAAATGTTTTTCAAAAAAATCATTTTCTTTGAAGTATTTTACCCATTTTTATGCCACTTGGCTCCTCTCTTTCCTTGATGATTGTCACGTCAAAATTAAAGATTCAATTAGAAGTTCCTAAAATTTTTGATTTGATAAATAAAAATTGTTTTCATAGGATTAGTTTCCGATTCTATTTGGATAAAAGTTAACTTCAATTAGTTTGCTCTGTTACTATTGTAACATCACCCACTAAATTGTTTTTGAAATTTTTATGCAGTTTTTGGTGCTATGGAAACTCTTTAAATAGTGATAGTATAAAAATTTATGACGATGGTAAAAGTTGACATGTTTCGAGACCTGAAAAAATGGGGTCTATTCTCAAAACTAGCTAGACATAAATGAGAAAAACAAAAAAGATTTTTTAAAAAACTTTAAGACTTCTTTCTTTGCCTTTTTAATTAGCTACTTAACGTTTTCTATTTTCTTCTTGGCTATCGCAATATTTCTAATTTTGCTTTTCATCTTTTTTTCTAATTTTTCGTTTTCCACTTTGTGTGCTTTCTGCAAAATTTATATCTGTAATATTCACGTGGATTGATCACTTTTGCAGGGCATTACATTTTGCTCCGAAAAAAACTCTAAACATGAAGCAACTTAGCTTTCTCTCCTTTATTATTATACGTTTTCGGAGCAAAGCTTTACATAAAATTTATTTTAAAAGTAACTATAACTTATTTACCATTAAATAATAGCAAAACGATAACTTATTAAAATGTTTATTACAAAGTCTTGTATAATACGGTGATACCATATGTGACAATTTTAATAAATGTAATAAAAAAGACAACACTTTAATTTTTACGCCTGTAATTTAAAATAAAAATTGAAATTTAATATTTACAGATGTAAGATGAAGAAGCGATGCGTAATGAGCATTCCTGGTGAATGCATTTAAATCGTAAATATTAAGTTCGAAATTCAACGCAGTTATAATTTTTGTTATTTTTATGAAGTTGACAGCCAAAGTTATTTAATGTCGTTATAACTTTCGTTACTTTTGAGCTGACGATAGTCAAAAATTTTAATGCCATTTCAACAGTTGTTAATTTTATGCTGATGACAGCCAAAGAAATTTAATGCCGCAATGGCTAATCTTAGTTAGCTTTTAAACCATGTACATAACTCTACCAAACCAATGAATTTGACCGGATGACAGCTAAAGATATTTAATGTCATTTCAGCATTTGATATTTATGCTGATGACACTGTTATATATTTTCACATGCTATTATAACATTTCTTAAAAATATTTAATGCCATTATAACTTTTGTTTCTTTTATGCTGATGACAGTCAAAAACCAACCAGAGAAATCTCATGATTTTCTGTTAACTGAAAATGCAAGAAATGATCACTATTGGGTATAATATAAAAAAAACACAACTGCTTCCACTTAGTAGGAATAACATTTACCATGACGCAATGCTAAATTCTATGCCACTATCCACATAAATGCCACTATCCACATAAATTAATTATTAATCAAAAATCGAATATTAATTACTTTTCTTTATAATGCAATAAAATCTGGCGAGCAGCTATTTAAACGATCAAACACTTCGTTTGTTTATTTGTGGCTTGAAGTTAGGCTCGCAGAAAATGCCGTTCATGGGTTAAATTTAGTACGAATAGCACAACCTGTGACGTAGGCTATAGTATACCCAATTATCATGAAAGATAATCATAGCTATGCAAAAATAAAATAAAATATAGTTAGGTTTTGAACCATGTACTTATTTTCACAAACCAATGAATATGACTGATGGCTGGATCATTCAGAAACATTATATTTTCTAATCAATTCCAGATCTTTTATTTTAGATTTTAGTTATATTATTCACCATGCATCCTAAAAAAGCAAACAAACGCTACCGGAAGTTTTGAGGTCCTCTTCTGACGTCAAAGCATTAAAGTGACTATTTCTTTTTTTTTGACGCTCCGGATTTGTTTGTATGTACTCTGAGTACTTAGTTTTTCTTAATTTCATTTTTGGGCCGTGTTTTTGTGAAAAAATGTGTTCTTCATACTTTAAAATATCATATAAAGATATAAAAATAGTACTTCGGGAAATTATTATAAATTTATATGAAATTATATAATACTTAAGATGCGGATTAATGCAATTTGGTTTACACCAGCAGAAATTCTTCTACCTGAATCTCATACCGGAAGTTGAAACTACCTCTACAAATACTGCCCCCTACCGTGGAGAACATGAAACGCGGTCGAGAATAAGGTGAATATGCAAAAAGTGTTTACTCCTCCTTAGGTATTCCTATCTATTTTTATTCCGTCATATAATGAATGCTTACATAAACAGAGAAAAGAGAGAGAAAAAACATTAATAAAGCTTTTACGTATTAATTCTTGTTTTATTTAAAAGGATTAATGATGCATGCCATCTACGTAAATAAGTATTATATTCAACATTGAAATAAATTTATGAACAAAAAAAATGATAAAAAAGTGAGAACACAAATCGTAGGTTTCTTTACAAAAATGTACTTTTGTCGCCAAAAATACACGCCATACTTAACGAATTAACATCTAAGCATTTTATCGAACTAATATAAAACAAATAACCAAACGATTGCAAAGAATTTCTAAACTTCAATTAAAAATAATAAAATAATAATAAGGCAGGAATAAAAAATTTTATAAGTGCGCATACCCTAATTATAATTTTTTTCTACTTTTTCTTAGAAAAAAATACTTACAAATGTTTTTAAAGTTCTTATAAAATCATTAAACTGTGCTTACTTCGTGATTTAAAATATTGCTACGTGCCCAGTTTAAACAATATGATATTTGACTAACTTATTAAACAATTTTTTATTTTACCCATTTTAAAAGAATATGATCTGTTTAATAGAAATCCTAGTTTTAGATCGATAAAAACATTTATAGTAGCCTAGCAATTCATAATACCAAATTATTTCACCGGGACACAATTGCATAAAAAAATCTGTTAAATTACTTGAAGATAATATATCTATATTCCTCGAAAAATATGTCTCTGTTAACATTTAATACATAAATTTCCCTCTTTTAGATACTATAATAACAAATTTAGTCAAGTTGATTACGCTACTTATCCTAATCTGTGCCGTTGCGATTTCTTTGTTTTTGAATAGCGCTTCCAATTTCCAATAGTGCTCTGTATAAATAATTTATTACGTGTATCTTATCAAGTGCAAGTTGCTAAAAATAGCGTACTTCCGATAAAGATACTGTATTGGATTCCCAGTAGACACTAGATATTAAGTGAAATAATGATATGTATTAGTCTGCGTTCAAAATATTTAATTCATAAAGTCTAAATCTTTATTTTTTTTAACCTCACGCTGTAATTTTGTAAGGCGTAAAATTACTATATAATAAAGGTTAGATTGAGGTTGCCAAAAACATCATCGTTTGTCCAATTTCTCTTCAAATGAACATTGCTTGAGAAAAAATCATAAACACTTTAATAGCTTTTGATCTAGTGGTCGAATTGTTTGGTATTAAGAGGCAATCTTAATGCTTCGAGAGGATAACGTTAATTTGCGAAATAAGCTCACAAATTTATTTATGCAGACGTTCTTTCACTAAATTATACACAAAAAATATATTTTCTTTGCCTAATCATAATTTTAGATACTTTTTTTTTTTGGTACCTGGAGATTCCACTAAAATTGTACTGTAACTGTTTTGTTCGCGCATTGGGGCTACACTCAGGATTAGTTTGGTGTCAATAGATGGGTTTTTCAATATATGAAAAGTGCTTATTTTTATGTCACTGATCTAACATGAAATTACTTAAGAAATCTTCAATTTAAGAAATTCGTATATCTTTTTCATTTTGTGATTACAACGCCATCTCTGAATCAAAATTTAAAAACTGGTAGTCAAATTAGGCAATTTTTCTGTACAATCCAAATCTGCAATAGAAAATGACTTTTTCTTTGCAGAAGTTTGAAATTGGTTTCCACTTCACCCCCAGAATTGTGAGGTGGGAGTTGAATTTGTTACTGCTGAAGACATCATTCGATAATATTTCACCTTTAAGAATATTTTAAGAGTATTGATATGAGGGTTGAACTGCACTTCGTAAGCTAGAGGGGTCATGGAGATTACGACTCCTCAATTTAAAGACCAACATCATGATTGTGGAAGAGTGATCAGCGTTACACATGGGTCGCCTTTATTCCTTAGGTCGTTGGTCAAGACTTCGCTGAGAATAGAACTATGGCTCTTCGGAAATGGCATCTCAGTTCTTTTAAGAATTGGGCCATCGCCCTTAGTAGTTTGCTACATTTCAGTGAAAATTGATTCAACTTAGAGCAATAATTACCTTACAAATTGGTTTTAAAAAGCAATTGGTGCAAATTGGGTTAAGACTTTGCTAAAGTGCTTAGTTGAATTTCATTTTCACTCAAATAAACTACAGTGTAGTGCAATCAAGTTTAAAAAAGAATTCTTTCTCACTGTCAGATTTTAATACAACATTTATTTGGTTTAACGATAAATATTACGATGTCATCAGCATAAAAATGGATAAAAGACATAAAGTTATTGTTTTTCTGTAAATATTCTTGTTTCTCTAATTTAAAGGTTAAAATTACCTACCGATAACAATCAGTAAATATCATTACAAATTAATCCCCTTTATTTTTTGCACCTATTCCGTTCCATTTCAAGGAAAACTAAGCATTTCGTTAGTGAGCTTTTTATTTTAAACATAGCTCGAAATGTGTTTTTTAAAAAATATACATAGCTCAAAAAGCATATTAAAAAAATAAACATAGCTCAAAAAAGCATATTTAAGAAAATTTCCATCTTAATAAAACATCCTAAAAACGCATTCTTAACTGTTTCCAAACACGCAATCACTACGTCCATTTTTTAGAACACACATTTCAAGCTATGCAATTTTTTTTAAACGTGCATTTTGAGCTTCGTTCCGCTTTTATAATACGCATTTCAAACTTTGTCCAATTTTTTAAGCAGCCAATTTGCGCCATGTGCACAATAAATGGATCCCCAACAATTCGTCCAAAAAGGCGGAAAAATTATTTTACAGAAAAACTACGCATCAGTGCTATAGGGATCACTTTCTGGGTAGATCGACAGCCTATTTCACTATTTTAATTTATTCTCGGATGAAAATATTTTATAATTTTATGCGCACATAATATCGAACTTTCGCATTGAACTTGAATACATTCTATTAAAACTCTTCTGGTTCCACGGTTATTTCGGGTTATGCGTTTCATCGCTGTTTTATAAAGGAATTTTCGATCGAAAGCGGTTTATATTGATCGATAGTAATTTGCTTTGGGAGTGTTTTGAATTGTGCTTACTGGCGAATTAAAGGAATCTTCGATGGAAGAAGAAGAGGCCTCTTTACTTTTGCTGGAAAAGGAGTTTTAGTCACGATCCTGAAAAGTGTATTAATATTTTAAGTATTTAGTGGGATGCAAAGCAATTAAAAGATTTTATCTCCATATATATATTAAAAGTAACTGAACAGCCTAGCTACTGATAGCTAAATTCTCAAAATGAGTTATTCGGTAATAAAATTTTGGATCCGTTATTTATATTAAATAATTTGTGTAAGCATTTACGATCATTTGGAGAATGATAATAAATACAATAGTACATGCATTTACTATTACACAGTAAATGATGATGATCATTTAGAAATAATGATCATCTAGTAAATAATGACAGTGATGTACTTACGATCATTTAGTAAATGATCATAAGAAGCACCACCATAATGTGCTATTGCTTTGTGCTACATTAGATCGTTCACTTACTATTATTCAATCGAGAATTATAAATTCAAAAGTCCAGTTCTTAAAAAAATGAGGAATTTTATCTTGTATTATCTTGTATTTGATGAATTAAGCTCACTAACGAATGATTAGCAATTGATAATGCATTTGGTAGGCATTTACAATCCTTTAACAAAAAATAATAATTGGATAAAGCATTTACAATAACGATTAATTTGAAAACCATAAATTTGATAAATAAGAACGGTCAGCCATTTAGTAAGCAACGAGGAATTCGATTGTGCATTTAGGCCATTTAGTAAAAAATGATAAATTCAATAGTGCATTTACGATCATTTACTAACTAATGATTTAATCTGTGGCTCATTTAAGATCCTTTTAGTAGATGATGATGAATTTGATGCATTTATGATCATTAGTTACTGATAATGGTTTTGGTGGTGTATTTACAATCGTTTTAAAACTAATGATGAATTTTATAGCGCATATACGATAACTATAGTAAATAATTATTAATTTTATAGTTTTTTCCGATTATTTAATAAACAATTATGAAATTGATAGTATCTATATGATCATTTAGAAATTTATGACGAATATGATAAAAAAGTGCATTTTCATCATATAATGATTGACCAAATAATGAAAACACTTCTATACTAACATATTTCGTAACCTTTTTCAAAAGATACTCAGAGAATATTTTTATAAGTTTAAGGATTATGTGATTTCTTATACTTATCAATGAAATTTAAAGCTTTTAGAGGTTTGAGGGATCAAGAATAAATTGCAAACGGAAAATATTGTTTTTTTTAACACCCTACGTCAGAAAATGTAATAATAAATTTGTAACTGGTCACAATTTTTTTGATTATCAAAAATTTATTGAATGTTTTTAAAATAATAGCAAAAAAGCGTAACACAAACAAATTAGTTTTTTATAAAAATGTCCATATCTCCATAAATTTTTAAGCTATGTTTACGAATATTTGTGCAGTTATTGCATATAATAACCGAAATATTTGTTATTATAGAGCACTCAAGAAATGTTAATTTTTTCCATGTTTATAATTGTTTTAGCATTTTTTTTTCATATTTTAAAAAGTATAAACACAGCTGTAAACAATTTGCACATAGCTTTGTATTTATTTAATCTGCCACAGTTTTAATTCTAAAATATTGCGGCTTAAGAATTGCAATAGCCTTTAAAATTTAGAATACATTATTGCAGACCATAAGATTATCCTTTCAATTTTATCGAAAAATTATAACTTATTTATAAAAGAGAATGTTAAAATATGGACTTTCGGATCTCCAAATGAATTTACAGAATATATATTTTAGGAAATCCCAAAAGGCAGGAACTTTCATCTGTTTGCATACGAAATTAAAATTGCATTAAAGATGACCTGCGGTAGGAAACGCCGTAACAATTGAATCAAATTTCTAATTTAAATGACAACGAAACCGATAATGAAAATTCTGATGAATTCGAAATAAATCTCTTAATTTCAAGCAAAAGGTATATGTATCACAATACCTTTCATTCTTTAAAGATCCCAAGGGTTTCAAAGCTATCAAAATTATTTTCAAGATTATTTTATAGTTCCTAAATAATAGGAAACAATTGATATCAGGCAGCTATATATTATCTAAACGAATGAAAGGATTCAGTAGTTGGAGGTTTGAAAAGTTAGAATGATTCGTCTTTTAACATCGAAAATTCTTTAACCACAGTGAATGAAGTAGATAAATATTCAATGAAGTATAAGTATCTTCGTAAGTTATGGATTATATCATAATGTATTCTAATTTAAAGTATGTTATCCAGACAATATATTAATATATTATTTTATTCAAAAATGCTCACTGTACATTTTTAAAGTTTTAAAAAGACATTGAATTTTTTGAGCATTTGCATTATTTAAAAATTATTCAAAGATATTTATAAATCTTTTATGAGACATTTTCAAATGTTTGAAAACTAAAAAAAAATTATGTATTTAATTTTTTATTTAACGAAAATATTTTATCTTAACTAATAATTTTAAAACTGTTTTGAGTAAAACAAATACATTCCTCTAATTTAATGTTAACAATGCTTCTTTCTCTTTTATTACTTTTTAAATTGCTTGTTCTTAACACGAGACGTTTATCTATTTACACGTCTTTTCTTATAAATCTGACTATAAACGTCTTCCTACATTAAGTCATCCACAATCTGTAAGCAAATTCTTTTACATAGCATCTGGCTGTAAGCATGTTTTTAACGCCAAGTATGTATCCTGTATATAGATCTCACTGTAAACGTCTTTTACACAGAGGCTTTAACTATTTGTAAACACATTCCATCGCGTAACATCTAGTTGTAAACATGTTTCTAACCCGAGGTATCAATTCTCGAAAAAGATCTGACAGAAAACGTCTCCTACTTTAAGGCATTCACTATCTGTAAATACATTCAATTACATAGCATCAAAAGAGCGGGTATGAGGAGAAGTCATCCAGACCGAAAGTCTGGACCTGTCTGCAGCTATGGTAACAAGCGAGAGCACATTTCTAATAGGGGTGAAATGGAGGAAACGATTGGTTTACTCATGACGACCTACGCTAAGAGTAAGACAAAACTATTCACCCCACACCCCTATTCGAAGTGACCTTTCCTCGCAACCATAGTATCCGCCTCGACGCGAGACGGATATCTGGAGTTCTCCTGAAAGCCGCACTATAGCTTTAAACATGCTTTGAACGCGAGGAATCTAGCTGTAAACACCTCTTTAACGTGAAGGATGTAACTGTAAAATTGTTTTTCTTCGATATGGATCCGACTGTGAACTTTCCGTACAGTAAAAAATCTCTAAGAGCATCCTCCTGGAGGACACCTAGATCTAAATGTTCTCTACTGTGAAGCATAGAGCTGTAAACTATGACCTACTATAATCTACATCAATTTAATTTTTTTTTGACAATATGCATAAGAAATACTCACAATGATTATTGTTAATAATTATACAAAATATGCGTCGTTTGATAAACTTTAAATATGCATAGTTACCAATCCTACTGAATTTTCCAGTAGATTACTGGATTTCACCAGTTTTTCCTGGTTTACTGGTTTAAAAAATCTTCTGTTTTTGTACATTTTTGGAAAGTTCTTAAAATTAGGTACGTTTCCTGAAAAAATCTTTATCCAGTTAAAGCTTCCACACATTTTATTGCCCTCTTGGATATGTAAATAAGTATAACTAATACATAATAAAACGAGCCTCATTAATAGTAATCGGTTAAAAGCTTTTTTTTTGTTCTAAAATTTTCAGTTTATTACTATTCAGAACTCCCTTTTTAAATTAATTGAATCTTTAATTAAATAATTTAGAATGAATTAATATATCTTTAATCAGTTAAATGCCTATTACTATTCAAAATTATTAATAAACATTCTAAAAGCATTTCGAATTCAAGTCTATTTAACGTTGATCATAACATTGCAGACTATTTATAATTTATTAGTGCAATTAAGTTGTTGTATTTTGTAGACTTAAAAAATACCTAAAATTCCCTGTGTTTAGAGTATTTGCTATATATGCAACAGTTATCATATTTATGTTATTTTGTAAAATCTGCTCAATTTTTCCCCATCCCTGTTGGCAGCTATGCAGGCGTATCTGGCATCTCAAAAAACGGGACTCAGCTAGACAATTTTTTTGCACGCA
The DNA here is from genome assembly GCF_043381705.1 of Parasteatoda tepidariorum. NCBI lineage: Eukaryota > Metazoa > Arthropoda > Arachnida > Araneae > Theridiidae > Parasteatoda > Parasteatoda tepidariorum. Next base: position 98,287,918 of record NC_092206.1, read on the forward strand.
TAAAAATATAATTTACGTGCATCAGAGCAATTTCTTAAATAAAATAAAAATTTTCATTTTGCAGTATATCCTGGTCTTCCTACGCAAAAGTTCTTGCTTAGAAATGAATCCTAGAAAGATGAAGTTTCGTGAGAATAAGTAGTAAAATTAGTGAACGAAATATATATTTTCTCCTCTAAAAAAACTATAAAATGTCAAAAGTAACTAAACAGGAAATAAATGTCAGCAAAACCTAAATAACAGAGATAAAAATGCGTATTCGTTGAAAAGTTCAAAGTGCCTCAAAGCTTAAAACTGACATATACTTAAAAAATTATTACAATTTTTTTGTTTTATTATCTATTATAATTAATTCTCGTGTATAAAAACGGGATTTATTATAAAATATTGTCTGAAAGATTTTTTACAATTTGCGACAATCAGTAATATGTAAAATTCGCTTTTTTTAATGCCAGAGTTCGTTTATTTTAACTATAAAATCCGTACATAATAAAAAGTATTTTCTTTAAAAATTATAATTATAACTGAAAAATTAAATTCTTTAAGCATTATAACTAAATATTTAGTTTAAATAACAATTAAACTGATTCCTTGTGTTATTTTTGTTAATTAGTTGAACGTATTGACATTTTCGCAATTACATTAAGAAATGCTCATGAATTATATTTTTACATAAATTTTATTAATAATTTGTTCTGCAAAATTTGAAATACATTACATAAGACAACAGACTTTATAATTTTTTTTCATGATAAGTGAAGAAACATACTTTCATACTTTAATTATTAATAAGATGAATTGTTTATAATTATATACATAACTAATGGATAACAGTTTTTTGTGAAAAATAATGAAGAATAAAACAAAGAAAAATTATAGACATATGAAGAAAAAAAGGGGGGAGGGAAATAATAAATAAAAAATTCTAAAATGAAATTCTAAAAAACCGGAAAAAAATACTTTTTTTCGGTTTTTTAAATAAAATTTCATCCTTTTTTTTTAAACTGTTGCTTGTTATTTTTTTACTTATTATCCCCCCCTTTTTTTCATATGTCTATAATTTTTCTTTGTTTTATTCTTCATTTTGTACTTATCTAATGAGTTCTGTTTACTTGCAGCTTATGCGCAATAAATGAAACTTATTGTTTTTCTTAACTTTCTTCGTGTTTTCTTGTAACTATTTATTTTTATATATATATATTTGTCATATATTAATTAAATATAGTCTATTGAGCATGAATTCAAAAGCTAATTCTTCAAGTTCTTCAAGTTTTATCAAAAACAAAGTGCATTTTTATTAAAATGTCACATGTGATGCCGTGATATTGCAAACTTTTGCCATCTAGTAGCCAATTTTGAAGTTAAACCATCTATCAACTTTGTTGTGCTTAATTTGCCAATAAATCGGGGCAATTTATATTGTGTCTGTGTTTTTCTATTTGTTGAAATTGTGTGCGGTCATTTAAAAGGAGTACTGTAGTAACAGATAAATAAGCTGGTCATTTCTCTTTTTATTGTAAATTCTGTTTGACGTATTTGAGTTAAGTATAGCTTCAAAGAATCTAGATTAGGAATAAAATTTTGTTATAAGTTTTAAAAACAGGCAGAGCAAGTAATGCTGTTTCTTCTGACTCATGTTATTACTTTAGCGTGGAAATTTCATGCGATTTGAAATCTTTTGATGGAAAATTAATTCAGGTCTGGTGGTAATTGTGGGTGTTTTGCTTCAAAATAATATATTTTATAAGGGTATTCCTTGACTGTTTGTTACCAAATGCACATGATACCTTCTATGCAAAAACACCACCCAGCCGGAGTGGTAGGCTTAGTCTCCGTCTACCACGTGTTGGGTCAATTGCCCCTCTTGGTCTTCTGGGTGTCCAGCCGGACTGTACTTTCTCCATTTCTGCATTAGTGGTCTAAAATTAATCTCCCGGTGATTTCCGAGTCATGAAAGTCCACGCAAGGTTAGGCTGTTTTTCAAGCATGGTGAGAAAATTGGAAATTTATTTCCCCCATTATCCAATATAATCTTTGAAGCATCCTGAATAGTAAAAGAGAACGCAATAACAGTAAAAAATCCTCCATGGCCAAATCTCTTTTACCACAGTTAGTTATTCAAAACCCGGGATAGCCTGGTTGGTAGGACGTTGGGTTCCTGTTCGTGAGATCTCGAGTTTGAATCTCGCTGACCGAAGAAGCCCCGTGTATTAAATGGTCACTAGTGCAAGTTAAATCTATCGGAGTCACAAAGTCTTCCAAGTTCCCTTAACAAATCAATACCTCTGGGTTGTCTGAAATGGAGATTTATCGTACTTTGGTGCAGGTCAAAATTACGATCTGATAATGAATGAATGAAATATTAATGGATCCTCCCTGTAAAACGGGTTGTAGCGTGTGTGTGGCTGAAATTGTATTCTTGACCATAAATGGAGAAACTGAGAAGCAAGGCAAGTGGCATAAGAAGCAACAGTGAAGAAGTATACGAAGCAACACTATTAGAAGTTTCCCGACAAAAATTGTTAAATAGAAACTTAATTAATTGCTATTTTACCCTATTAAACCAAAACAGGGAAATAACCTTGAAAAGATGATATTCAAACTGTTAAGTGCGAGAAAAAACTTTGTTTATTTTTCCTAATACGGTAAAACAACCAGAATTCTATCCACGACGACTAGGTCTACCTTATAATGTCATTCTGTTCGGTCCAATACAGTAGCTGAGAGAACTAACCGGTCAATCTTATGACAGGCTAATTTTTGGGTACGAATTCTGGCGTAGATACTACGATATTTAGATATCCCTTAAATACATGAAGTGTCCAAAACTCTACAATAGGTGACCCTCAACTATGAGAATACGAAACTATCATTCAAGCATGAATAGCGCTGTACTCACAGAGTTCCAATGCCCCTTTAGGTTTAATTTTTATGATTTAGAAGTTGTGCTAGTCGGGAATGATTAGTTTTGTATCCACAGTATTTATCCGATTTTGAAACCGTAAAAGTAAAAACATTTTCCTAACCATAAACTTTATTACTAATCGGATGAACAGACTGTTGCCGGTTATTTTACCGTTATTTCAGAATGAAAATTTTAGTAGTGTAGAGTAGTTGCTTAGAGCAGTGGTTCCCATTTTTTTTTTCGGCTACGGAACCCTGAATGATCGACCGTCTTTTGGCAGATCCCCGATTTAAAAAACAAATTCTTTAGGTATTGTAAATATATTAACCAAAGAAGGATTACCAATACCTAAGAAACAATTTGAGGTGAGGAATCCAATTAATATTTTCATTCTATGAACAATAATGGTCTTAATAAGCTCTTGTGTCATTAGGTCTTATGTTATTAGGTATTATTATTAAATAAAATTTGGTTTTAAGTCAGATAGTGGTATTCATAGGCTTCTAGACTAGTTCTGAATTTGTATTTTTATGGAGAAAGTGAGACTGAATAAAATAAACTGAATTATGGTTTTCGTTCTATTGAAATGAAAATGTACTGTAATAAACATTTTAATTGGTTATCAGAGAAACACGCTTCTTGATACATCATTCAATTGTGTTAAGAAGTCTTATGGAAAACACAAGTGCAATTACTGTTTTTCTTTTTTTTTTTAAACTGCTGTCTATTTTACTGACATTCTGGTTGAAAAATTGAGCCGAAATATTAAATAAATAATTAGTGGTCGTAAATATAATAACAGGGCTTCAAAACTTGTTACTAATTTAAATAAATCGTCTTAATTCCACAGAGATCCTTCCACGGAGAATATTTTGGGAGCCACTGGTTCATGGCAACGTTACAAATCAAATCAAAGCGCCAAAAAAAAAGTCTAAGAGAGTTACGTAATACCTGGTTAAGAAGAATAAAACCTTCTCGACAAAATTTTTCTCGACAAATCTCAATGAATATCTTCCCTTTTGCTCCCGTCAAAATCACGGGGTGAGCTTTTTTCCCTATTTCTCGTGCCCGTGATATTTACGGGATAGAGCGCTCATAAGCAATGTAACAAAAAGTTCTAACGATATCCATTTCTTTTTTCCTATTTTCCATCTCTTATTCAAATTTTTCATTTCCTATTTTGCTCACTAAAGGGCTGCACCAGACTATTTCTAATTATATATAGGAGATATTAAGTTTATTTAAAACTAGATGTCAGCACTATCCAAATATATGTCATTGGGATATGTATGTCTTTCTCTTAGCTTAGCTCTTTATTCTCTTTGTGAATAGAAGTGATTTGTGTTCGGTGATAAAATATTTCTTAATAGTGTGTATATGGAGCCAGAGTTACATGGACATATGGATAATATACGGAGTTTCAAGTTTCAAAATTCCAAACATTAATACACCTACTGCACAGACACCTTTTTTATATAATTTTATATAATTTTTTTTAAATATTTTTTTATAATTTTATATAATAGATAATTTCACCTTTTTTTATACAATATAAAAAATGGGCACTTTTATGACCGTTTTCTTGAAAATAATAAAACCATTAACAAGTGTTTTTTTTCTCTTTTTAAATAGAGTTTTTATCAACTCTTCTTTTGAGAAACGTTCTCACGAGACTAAATATTTTTTGGAACAAAAATGAAATTTTTATGTCTGTTTATAGGTTGCGTTTAGATTTTATTTAATCTACAAGTATGTATGAAAACATTGCCTCAAAAGTGCTTTTTTTCTAAAATCTCCACCCAAACTCAATATTCCATACAAATGCATTTCCTCACCCATACAATCCATACCCATACTCAATATTTCTGCCAATTTGAAAGAACACGTCATCAATTTCATATTTTTTTTCATCACTCTTTCGAAACATGAGCTGATACACGTAAGAACGACTTATCGAAAATAATATTTGCTTCTATATTTATATTTCCTGAAGCAAACATTTAATACTTTCTTCTTGTTTGCAGTAGTCTAACAGGCTTTCTTCTTCATTTAATGTCTCCTTTATGCGCAAAGCGATGACAAGAAAATGAATGATAAAATTTATTTACAATTTTTAATCGAAAAATTTATGGTGGCATCATCTATAATAAGCCGCGGAAGTAAACGGGAGCTGTAATCTTGTTTGGAATGTCTATATGACTTTTTTTTTTTTAATTTTCTTTATCAGGTATTTTTTAAACAGCTGTTTATCAAATTTGGTCATTTTTTCGATATTATATTTATTTTCAAAGAAAATTAATTAATTTTTGTCACACTGAAGAAAACCGATTAAGAATTTCTACTTAGAAAATAAATTTACTTATGTAAGAATTTATGTGTTTGTTTTTAACTTTCTTATAGAAAATGTAAAGTAGTTAGTGCGCAATAATTTGTCTATACATTTTTTTTAAAAAAATAACAAGATTAATTGCTTTTATTTTTCATCTTTAAACACACAAAAAGAAAATTGAATAATAAATTAGATTATATAAACATTATGATGCTCTAACTATTCTTTTTGGTATTCGAGTATAGATTATTTTAGTATAATAAAATGTATATCGTAAAATTAAAATAGGAAAAAAAATCTGCCGTCGTATATATAATTTTTATTGATCTTCGGTCGTTTTTTATTTTATTTTCAATGCTGTCGAGACTATGTTTCATAAGTGAAGTTTATATAATCACTTTATTATAATAAAATAGTTATGAATTTATTTCAAATTTTTATAACTTTCTTTATAATGCGTCGTTATTTCAAATAAATAACATTAGAAAATAAATTAAGGATTATTAGATATAATGAATTAGAAATAATATTTTTAATTCACAGATTAATTATTTTTTATTTGGAATTTTTTTAAAAAAAATTATACTGTCAAACCCCGCTATAGTGAACCTTCAAGGGACCGAAATTGTGGTTCACTATAACCGGGAGTTCACTATATCCGTTACTCAAGCAATTTAACTAATGGCTCCCAAACTCCTCCCTTTTATTGCACATTATTCAAATAAATGACTGAAAAATATTATGTAATAGCAAAAAATGTGTTTTTTTGTCATTACTCTTCGTCTTGCGTTTGCGTGCAACAAAAAATTTGTAATTTTTAGCTGATGAGCAATCCTCAACATCAGATATGGAAACACTTCTTGACTATCAGATAATTTTTCCTGAATTTCTATTATTCCGCTTTTTAAACCTGTCCAACCTGCCATTCAAGTATATAAAAGTAGTCTCATACAATCGCTTAGCAAATTCATCGACATCGATTGGTGAACCACTTCAGTTTTGCTTCTTCAACATCCTTGTGATCTGCTTTTTTCAGCCATCTAAATTTTTTTCATTAGCAGAAATTATTAATTGCCTATTTTTCCATATGTTGCATATGTATTTGGATAGTTTATATTCCATGAAAATATCAACTTCTGATTATGCCCATCATTTTATCATCAATGGAGAACGTTTTACGTTTACTGCTCGCCATAGTTAAATTTGAGACACTTGTTTGCAGGATTTTTTTAACTGAACTGAGAGCAAAAAGGAGTTGAAATGAGGGCCTTATCAACAAATATTAGTGTCCCACCCTTTGACCAATAATGAATAATTACTCATTCCCTCTGACAGAAAATGCATATTGATCCCACTGACACCTTATAGGTGCATCATCTGCCTAGATTGGAAACATCTGCTTGGTTTGCTTAGGGATGGGAAAGTGAGATAAAAGAAGAAAACAAGAAAAAATGCTTATCGCTACATTCCCCTCTATAAATCGTTTTAAAAATCGGTATATGTATTTATTTTGAAGTAAAAATTTCAATATTATTACAAAAAAAATTAGGAAAAAAATAAGTTGAAGACAGAAAAAAGTTCATTATATCCAACTTCCTCACTTTTTGGGTTCACTATATCCACTAAAAATAACATTACACGTGTATAGCAAGGCACGGGACCGAACATTTCGTTCACTATATCTGGGAGTTCACTATAAACCGTGTTCACTATAGCGGGATTTGACTGTAGTTATCAAATTTTTAAGACAAAGGTTGCTAATAGAATAAGTGCCGGGATTATGATTTTATTCATCATCATAAAAATATAATAAAATATGTCATGGATTGCACAAATACGTTATCACTGTATATCAACTGTATTATTTCCTTTACCAGTTTCCTTGAATTACAGAATACCCGCCATTAGAACAGAGATAATGCGCTATGATGTAATTAGTTATTTCTCACCAACAAAATTCTACATCATTTAGCCAGTTCTTCAAAACTACGATTAATGACTATAACTAATCCTTTTTATTCATTAAACTGTGTGTTAAGACAATTCATGCTTGGCTAAAAGGTCTTTTTGATGTTTTGTTGCTGAAAATTTTTTCCTACAATCATTTTTTGTAAGATACTAAAAGAAAAGTACTAAATTTAACAAATATCTAATTTTATAAGGATTAAAAATCAAAACGTGAGATTTTTTTGAAGTTATACTTCTTATGCGACTTCCAACAAGGTTGCGTTGAACGTTTAACGCTACATTTTTATGGGCCGGGAGATCACGTGGTAGGATCCAGTTTTCCCTCATTCATTTCCATATTGTTTTGGTTCTCACTAGCATAAAAATAATAAAAATCATAAAAGTACTGTTTTTCTATGAATATTTTTTAGTTTGATTTGATACACATATAATTTAATAGGATAGTATTTTTTATTTTCAAATTTAGTGGATAACAATTGTAAAAAATGTGTGAAAACAATCCCACGAACAATGCGACGGATTTAAGGCTATGTCAAGGTACGTCTCTTGTGAATATCAATTGATTGTTAGGTTTTCTCTTCTGAAATTACATTATGACGCATTCACATACATTATTAATACAAATACATTTTCCAGGGCGAGACGATGAGGCAACGACAAGCACTTCCACTGATTCAAGAGGTCCACGAGGGAAAAATGCACAATATTACCGTAATTACAGAGTACGGAAGCGAGCGCAGCAGGAAAAAGAGTCGTTGAATAGAACTAGTGATCCTTCTACGACTGCTGATTCTTCTACAATTAACGTCGCAGGTTGCGAAGTTTAACTTCTTTCACGCGGAAGGATTCCACGCACTATTTTTTTTTCTTATACATTCTATATTAGTATAATTAATTAATTATAATAATTTCATGCGAACTGAGAGAAGAGTGAAATTTTAATGCAATTATGGAATATGAGACTTTAAATTTGACCAGAGGTCAAGACATTCGCTAATTGTTTGAGCTAATTTTTCAGCAGTTAATAATATCATATTCATAATTTATTTTTAATAAATTTAATTTATATTTTTTCAAGCATTAAGCAATTTTAATCCTGAAATATAGTTTGAAATTCATGGAATTGATTTATTTTTTATAATATCTCAATTATTGTTTTGTTTAAAAAGTTTAACTAACTATCAATTGAAATTTTTGAATTTCCTTAAAACAAATCAAAAACTTTAATTCAAATAAATTGAATTTTTTTTAAAATTTTTTAAAGGAATCACGACTTGATCTATATAATATTTGTAGACTTATAATTTATATCTATGTATGCAATTAATTTTTTGTCTAAACTAAAATCTCGTAACACAATTGTGATTTTAATTAAATATGATTGTAAAAATATATAATTTATGAGTGGAATTCTTTCAGGCTTTTTAAAATTACCAAAAATGGTAGCTCAAACTATATACTTCAACTTTATTTCGATTTTTTCACTCTCTTTGTTTCAGTATGGTTCTCTGTAAGCTATTCTGACAGTTTTAAACTGTTTTGATAAATATGAGAAATCGCATGACCTAAACAGCTCGAAAATTATAAAATAATTCTCTGAGTATTTTGAGAAACTTAAAAAAATGTCAAAAACTGAAAGTGTCTCTTCCATTATTTTAGGATATTTATCTGTTTAATATTAGAAAAATCTTGACAGATAATATCTTTCTTATAATCATTTAAAGCTGTCACTGTGTGGAAATCCTTGTAAAGAGCATAAAAGTTTGTTTGGATGGAAGATGAATAAGACAGTCTTTGAAGACTTAGAAATATTATTGGCAGAAACTTCTAGAGCATAGCACTCAAATGAAGTTAAAATAACAAGGTAATACAGCGAAACACGTGCTTTTAAGGCTACACAGTACCCTAAAATTCGCAAAAATATGCAAAAAAATATTTTTGCATTTTTGGGTGGCTAATGTGGTTGGGAAGCAAGCTGAAAAATTTTGCATCTGAGATCTAATTAGTTTTAGAGATATTAGGATTTTTCCGAGTTGTGTCAGACTCACAATTTGACAAGCGAGGGGGCGTGGTTAGTTTCGTTTTCTTTTAAATCTAATTTTAAAACTTTTTTTTTCAAAAAAAGACTTATTTTATTTCGATGATTATTAATTTTCACTTTCTCCAAAAGTTATCAAATTTCACTTTCACTTCTAGAAGCATTGTTGTTTATTTATGTTCGGTGTTTGATGGATGCGTTCTAAAGTTGTGTTTTTACTAAATTTTTATTTATAAAAAGTCTTTTTTAAGACTAATATTTTTTAATTTATAAATACATTCGTAACAGAATATTTGTTATACTTGATTGACTGAATATTTAAATAATTATGCTAGCTATTTCTTTAATCCTATTGCTTTGTTTGTCTAAACCAATGTTACGTGTATTTTAGCCGATACAGGTTACATATAAATTTTAAATGTGAAAAAATATAATACTATTAATATTCAAGTAAATTAGTGTTTTTGGACCAGCAATAAGTCTGTTTATAATATATTAAGAAAGTAGGACAGTACAAGCATTTTTAGTTTAGGTTTTATGGTTCTCTATACTTTAAATGTCATTTTCTCAGACTTTCTTTTTTGTTGATGCCACTGTTTTCGATTCCCTAAGGCTTTTTTCCCTTTAAAGACAAAGCCTTGAAATTTTTTGTAGAAACTTTTATGTATATACAGACCAAAAGTTAGTATGGATTTCAGTGTGAGATGTATAAATTTTTTTAAATAAAAATTTGAAGTTGGAGTTTTTAGAATTTTCATGTTTTCCACGTGTTTAGTAACGATAAAAATAATTAAGATTCAACTAAGTATCAGAGCATCAAATCCATACTAACTTTTGTTCCTAATAATCTAAGATATTTATATTATTTAAAATAACTGAAAAATTTTGAAAATTAAAAAAGTTATAAAAATTTAAAAAAATCTTGAATTTTTTAAAAAAATTTAAATTTTTTAAATTGTGGTTTGTCGATTTCCCTTTTCTTTTTGAAAATCAGTTTAATAATATAATACAAATGAAAATCTTTTATTACTTTTAATATTACAGGCCTTAAAAAATTTTTTTAAGAAAGGGTACCGTGTAGCCTTAATGACCGGGATAGCCTGGTTGGCAGGAAACTGGACTCACGTATGCGAGAACGGGAGTGCGAATCCACCCGGCCGAAGACTTCCCGTGTATCAAATGGTGACTGATGCACGTTAAATCTGACAAGTTGCAAAGTCCTCCATGTTCCCATAACAAATAAATATCTCTGGGGGTGTTGGAGTGGATATTGATCGTTCTCTGATTCAGGTCAAAATTACGATCTGTTGAAGAATGAATGGATGTAAGATAACGGGTGGGACGTATGGGTGAGGCAGAAGTTAAATTCTTGGCCATTGAGGGCACCACTATGAAATTCACTCAGTCTGTTTTAATGGCTAATGGCAACACAATGCTTTTAAACCTCAGACAGGTCAATGAACTAATTTAGATCTAAACATTATTGCAGTTATTAGCACACTGTAGCTAAAATCGATGCCGAATGTCGCCAAAATTGTCACAAAGCCGAGCATTCCATATGAAATACATTAGACATTATTTTCTTTTCTAACTAATTCACGTTAGAATTATGCATCTCTTATTAAACTAATGATTTAGGGTCCGTCTGAGATAGTTAGCTACCTAAACAATTAATATTTTCAAAGTTATACAAATATTTACGAATTCATAACAATATCATGTAGCATTACAAGAACTATATTTTTTGCCACAATATTGTGTAGTATTATTTAAGGTATCCGAGTTTTTTTTAAATATTAATATAAAATTTTAAAAACTAGTTTGTATGTTTTATTATGTGTATAAACTTATAAGACTGGAAAAACAATTATTATTAAATGTTTTTCTCCAAATATCCATTTTTAGGTAAAGGTAAGTCATTTTTCCGCATATACGTCTTTTTTTTTTTTTTTGCATAACACTTTTTAAAACAATTCTACCACCCAAAACAAAATTCTTTGAGGATTTTATAAGGCTTTCAACTATGTTTTGTATTATCTTAAAAACAAGTGCCTATACTACTGAGTTAGGGATGAATGTAGTTAAAAAAATCAATTTTTAAAAATTTCCCCTCTTTTCCTTACGAAAAAAAATCCATAAAAAAGAAATTCTGCTTTTTTTCTCTTAGACTGTAGTTCAAAATATGTGAGTAATAATTATAAACAGTCATTAAAAATTGTAGATTATTATTTTAATATTAGACTAGCATGAAATACCGTGTTTAATAAAGTGTAAAATGTGAAGAAAAAAACTGATTATCGCATTAAAATACCTAAAACCACTCACCCAAAAACTGCTATAACTTCGTAAATAATTAAGAGTAAAAACAAAATTAAAAAGTATTTTTAAAAAGCCAAAAGTTCAGGGATTCCAAATTTATAGTAAACTTAATTTAAAAATTTTTGTTCAAAATCATGTTTTTGCACTAGTCAGATGCATTAAGATTGAAAATCACTAGGATAAATCCATCCAGACCATTTTAGATTGATCTAATGTCCTGTCAATTAATATCTGCAAGCTCTGTCTATCATAATACCGTATACTATTAATACAAGAGCTGCCAACAGAAATGTCAATATATGCATATGAAGTTTCAGAAAGCTCTATGCATCTGTTTAATTACATTGAAATTTAAATACGTCTGTTAAATTATGCGAAAACATCAATAAACCTATAAAATAATATAGAAATCTCCCTATATCTTTAAAATTTAGAGATCTCAAATTATATTTTATTGTACAAAGAAATTCCAATAACACTATAATTATCATGGTAAATTCCCTGTATGGAGAAATTCCTTGAAACATGTAGTCTTAAATTAATTTCGTTTTTATTCAGATATTTTAATGTAGTATTCGTTAGGATTTATGATCAATAGGGTGAAAAGGCTTTCAGTTTAATCCCGTTCATACATACCAGCATCCATAATGTCTTTTCAAATGTTTTGGACATACCATTTCAGCTTTTATCTAATGTCCTGCCTACTAATTGATACGAGTGCTCTTTACCGCCAATGTATTCTTAAATACTTGATGAATATAAATCAGAAGGAATTCGTAATGATATTGCAGTCACGAGGGAGCAATCTGAGCCGAAATCAATGGATAAGTGGATCTAAATAAGACGGGATTGACGACAATTGCTGACTGAAACGAAACCTAATTAGATAAAGACTTGCGCGGAGATTAATCTCCGCATATCCGGCGCTTTGATTGTAAGAATGAAAAGATTGCTTTTGTGAAGATTGTAACGTTCCACTAGCATTATGTTTAAAAGAGCAGAAATTCATAAAATAAATTATAAGCTTTCCGTTTTTTCCCTTTTAAGTATCTTTTTTTTAAATTGCCGATGAAAAGACAGAGATTTTCAAGAAATTCTTTTTAAAATAACAGTATCGGACAAGACAACTGAAAAGCCTCGGAAAATATAACACATTTTCAATGAATAAAATTAGCATAATTGCTAAAAATCAAGATGATTATTGAACCACTGTAACGCAGAGGATAGAGTGTTCACATCCCAGCGGTGGCTGGTTGATACGAATTCTGCTCCCGGCTCGAGCCAACCACAGTCCTGCCGTAAAATATTCTCAGTGGTAAATAGGTCATGGTTAAAGACTAACTAACAGTGTGAGATTTTCGTGCTTTTCCTCACCACGTCAAGATATTCTTGTCCATATGTTTGATAGAGGAGTTTTCTTATTTTGTGGGTCTGGCTCAAAATTACAAAGCTATGGGGTTGAATATCAGTACTCGTAAATCCAAAATTGGGTGGGCTGTTTAACGATGGTTATTAAATATGAAATTATAAAATAAAATAAATAAAAATGATTGCGTTGCAGCCGGGGGGGATCAGTCCCTTAAAATAATACCATCTATATATATATTTCTCTTACACGGCGATAAAAAAAAAGCCTCATTACAACTCCCCGAATGGCAACGCTAGAAAATAGACCAATGATTACCGCTAAAAATGTCACATGCCAAATCTAGCTAAGATGGCTCAACATATAGCGCTTTTAAAAACGGAAACTGAAATAACCAGGGAGAGCATAAGCTAGGCAGAAGTCTTTGGCGATAGATCTCTATTTTGGTTTTTTGTCGAAAGCGTTTTTTTTTCACGAATTTATGTATTACGAATTTATTTGACAATTTTTGATTTATATCACGAATTTACTTGTTTTACTAGAATTTATTTGTTTATGCAGGTTTTTCCATTGCAATTCACTTATTAAAATTTTTAATAGACTTAATTATAACCGAAATTTTAATCTTTTTAAAGAGATATCAGTTTTAGAAATTTTATCTTAAGATTTTATACTATAGCACATTTCTAATAGATTTAACGAATTACATGTCATTTATTTGAATTCAAATTTATTTTAAGGACTCAGTACTTACTAAAAAGATGTAATTTTTTTAAGAAAAAAAAGTTGTTATATGGATTTGAATGATTGTTTTGAATTCTTAGAATTTTGTGCATTTGCAATGTACCTAAGTTAGTAGCAAGGGAAGCGAGCTTGGTTTGCGGAGCAAACCATATAACATTGCGTAGCAATTTTCGGGGGTTGGCGAGCGTTAGCGAGCAGGGGGCGCAGCCCACTAGTTTAAAATAAATTAGAGAAAATGCTCAATGATTTGTTTTAACTCGACGACCTCTGTTTTATATACACATTAGTTCTTTTTTAAAACAATAAACACATATCATTTCATATTTCAAATAAGAAATAAACAGAAATAAAATCAAATTCTGTGCTGAATAAATATTAAGTATCTGATTGTGGAAATAGTTCTTAAAACTAAAATATTTTCTCAACTAACAAATGTCAGTGAATATAATGTAAGGAGGAAAAAAAAGGAAATATCTCTGCTCTAGTGTTCGACGTTTGACATTTTCCCTTAAGAATATACTTTCCAAAAAAATCACAAATATGACACTTTTCGCCTAATTTATTTGAAAGTTAATTACGTTATTAACAAATCCTGCATTTTACGCTTTATGCAACAAAAATATTAAATAGCGTGAGTCATTAGTGCAGCTATCTGTGGAGAATAAAAAGCAAAAGTGCTAAAAAAAAAAAGGCACTCGAGTATTAAGAGTTAACGTAAAAAAGTTTTAAAAACTGTGACCGCGCTTGGTAAGTAATTAAAATTTTCCATTAGTAGCATAAAAAATGTTTAGAACGGAGTTAATTTCTGTTACTTACAAAGTAGTTACAAATTCTTTCCCTTTCTTATAAAAATTAGGGAGACATTTTTTTTCTGTAATGTTTTTATGCTAATGAAGTGAGCTTCATTTCATTGATGGTGATGAATTTGTTACATCAACTATCGATTTATTTTTTTTTCAATCTTTTTTTTTAAATTTTATTTTTCAGGAAGAAGTGATAATTTAATATGTGCTTGATTAAATAAGTTCGATTAGTTTGAATTTTATTTATTATATTCTTAAATATAAAAATTTACTTAAGGATAATTAATTTATAATTATTTTAAAATTGGTTTACATGAAAATTTATACACGAAGTGTTTTTTAATGGACTATTAAAACATGTGTTTAGAACCCTTATCAAAGAAATTAAAATTTCAAAAATATTGTGCATTAGTAGTCACAAATAAATAGTTTAGCAATAGAAAATGAATAATGGTATTGAAATCTGACAAACATTGCTAAGAAAGACTGGATTAAAGTGATCAAAAACTGTTTCCTCCAGAGTTAAATCGATTATTAGAAACACTTTCAATTTTTTATCTGCAACTTAACAGGCTTTCACATTTTAATACCGCTTCCTGTATAGTGATCCGTCTGACGTAGATGTTTTCGTTTTTTCATTACTTAAACGTAATTTGTGGCTTTTAATGTTCATACTTCATATTAGGTAAAGAATTTAAAAAAATATTTGCTAAAAAATTTGATTACAGAACATCATGTTTATGTTAAATATGGAAAAGACAAAAAAATTAAAAGATAAAAATTAAAAGATAAAAATCTTAAACAAATGAAAAGAAGTACATAGTTAAAATACATTTAGTTAAAATATTGTTCAATTTTAACTAGTTAATATATTGCTTGATACTGACAGAATCTTATTTAGTACTTTAGTTTTAAAATGATTATTACTAAAGGTCAATAAGTATTAGTTACAAAAACATACTCACACGGGGTGAGTAAAATATGAAGAAAACACGAAATCTTGGGCGAATCATATAGTTTCTGATTAATTCATAGATTTTGTTTAGTACATATTCTCATATTTAAATTGATTTAATTTAAAAATATGCTATGTGAATTTGATATGATTAAAAATTTTTAATAATGAAAAGTATTGCTCAAATAGGCTAGGCACCTCCCCTTTGTTTTGGTCAGGAGACTGGTCCGAAGTTTGGACCTAAAAATGAATTAACATTAAAAGTTAAATGTTAATTTAACTTTTTGTGTATTTCACCATATCTCGAGAAATTGTTATGCGAATTGAAACATTTTTGTATACGATTATAAAATTCATTTACCCAAAGATAATTTTACGTAAAAAAGAAATTTGAGTAATTATTTTTTATTTTTGTTATTTTATTTAATAATAGCTCAAAAAGTTTTAAATTGTGAGGTATACAATTTTTTATATAATTTTAAAGTACATAATTTTTTATGGCAAAAAACAAAATTTCATTTAAATCGGTGGAATAGTTCCAAAGAAATCTAGTTTTAATAAAATCGTATATTTAAATTTCGATTTCTCAGAAACTATTCAACCGATTTAAATGAAATTTTGTTTTTTGCCAACATACTTCAAAATGATGATAAATAAAATTATAAAAAATAACAAATATTTGTTAAAAATTATTCTTGC
This sequence comes from Parasteatoda tepidariorum, assembly GCF_043381705.1. NCBI lineage: Eukaryota > Metazoa > Arthropoda > Arachnida > Araneae > Theridiidae > Parasteatoda > Parasteatoda tepidariorum. The sequence continues at coordinate 98,304,044 of NC_092206.1, forward strand.
ATAGAATTATATTTAGATAAAAAAATTTATGATTGTGCGCAAAAAATTTTCACTTCGCTTAAAATATTTTCGAGATATGTCGAATTACGCAAAAAGTAAAATTAACTTTAAGGGGTTCAAACTTTGGGCAGCTCTCCTGACCAAACTACTGTGACCCTAATCGGATGATTGCGGATTCAAAAATCTGAATCCTTTGAAAAGAAGCTATGTTTATTCAGAGAGAGTCTTATTTCGTAACTTAAAATATCGTCTGCACTTAATAATTAGCATATATGAGGTCCCCTCCTCGAGTCATTAACATTTAGTTCTACAACGTGAAAACATGATCATTAGATCAAAAATTATTGGTTGTTCATTATTTTTGGCGCAATGTACATATGTTTTTTTCCAGTTTACTTTCATATTCGTAAAATCAACTCATTCAGTATTGCAAATTGAACCATAAAAAATCACCTTTGGAATTATTTTTACGACTTAGTGGATTTATTCTAAAGTAAAACGCCATTCTACTTGAATATGATACAAAATATACAATCGTGCATTGAAGATGCTATTTGTTTAGTCTCACAATTAAACAAAAGTTCGCCTTAATTTTAAATACAATTGAGTAATTTAAACTAAATTTTAATCAAGATGCAATTTAAACATTATATTTAATACGAGTTTAAAAGAAAAATATATGTATAATCTCAATGTTTACAATCAAGGTATGTTACTTGCATATATTTCTCAGAAGTGGGTTTATTTAGAGATAGATAAACAGATTTATTTCTTCTAAATATCATACTCGTTAAGCACGCATATATCATTTGGGTATCATAGTTAATATTTACTTAATCTATTTGATAATTAGAAATAAATTTAAGTGTGGCACACCACATCAGATGAGAACTAAATGTCCCAGTAACTTCCCTATGATGTCCTTCACTTTAAATCTCATCCCTTCTGTCATTTTTAGATGTGAGAAAATAAAATAAGCTAATGTTTACTCGTTTATAAAGACATTTGTTTCTTTTTATTTCATTCCCAGGATTCAATTAAAATTTAAACAAAATTCTTTTCAGACTATACTGATGTCTTATAAATTCTCTTTTAAAATAATTGATACAAGGTTGCTTAAGAAATTGAAACGGAAATGATTTTAAATTTAATTTTGAATACTTTAAAATAAAAGTTGTAAAACTGTTCCATCCATATGTAAATTTGCTTTAAATTTATTGCATTACTATTGTCTTCAAAACTCATTAAATTGACGAGACTTACATTGAAAGATACAAAGTGTAAGATTAAGTTTCTGGGGTCTCTGTCAGAAAATCTTGACACATTTACAGGTGTTCGACAGGGAGATTCTCTCTCCTGTCTTCTTTTAATATTGCACTTGAGAGAGTTATTCGTGATTCAAGCATCAATACAAGTGGTCACATTTTTACTAGATCAGTACAACTACTTGCTTATGCTGATGATATCTATATAATTGCTCGTTCCCTTCCTGCCCTAAAAGACCTTTGAGGTGGCTGCAAGGCAAATGGGCTTAGTCATAAATGTAGAGAAAACAAATGTATGTTATTCTCAAGAAACAGATTCCCATACCCCTATCTTGAAATAAATTCTTATAGATTTGAAACAGTAAGGAGTTTTACTTACTTAGGATCAATTATTACCATTCACAACAGAATTACTCCTGAAATAAAAAAACCGACTCTATCTAGCAAATAGGGCTGTCTACATGCTGAGAAGATTTATTAAACTTTCTAGAAAAACAAAGTTCGTAATCTGAAACTCTTGTCCGGGCAGTCTTGACATACGCTTCTGCAGCGTGGACAATGACAAGACTGGAAGAAAATTGCATTGCAATATTTGAGAGAGAGATTTTTGTTTACTTGGTGGTGTAAGTGAAAACAATAACTGGAGAAGGAGACTTAACTTCGAACTGTAAATGGCCCACGTGTTTCGAATGAGTGATAACAATACAATAAAAAAGATACTGCTTTTTAGACCCACTGGAACAAGAAAGCGGGGAAGGCCGTTTACGAGATGGGCTGACTCAGTGGAGTCTGATTTTCTCGCAATTAATGAATTACATTGGAGATCAAAGATAAATTAGAAGTCTCCATGGAGAAATCTTCAGAGGAAGGCATTGGCTCACATTGGGTTGTCTGGCCAACTATGATGATGATAATTGCATTACTTTTGTAGCCGTAAAATTGTTTTTGAAGCTTAGAAATTTGCGATTTGTGTAAAAAAAAAAAGCTAATAAAGCTAATAAATTTAGATTTAAAAAAATAATAATAAACCTCTTTTTTATTTATTTTCTTCATACTTAGAAGCATATTTCCATGGATTATAATCTGAACCATTTTTTATATGTAACGAACTATTTAAATGATATAAGAAAAAATGTTCGTTAAACAGCTTCATAAAATAATCATGCCTTTTTTTCCAATATCATATTTAAATTCTTAAGAGTAATTTTGCAGAAATGCAAGCAAATCCTTTTGCTATCCAATCCGCAGTAACAAAAAATATTCATATATATATCAAGCATACACATATTTTGAAAAGAAGACCCATGATCAAGTTATAATGATGGCTTAATAAGTGGTGCATTATTTACAGCTAGCAACAATCAAAATTCAAGAGTAAAATCATCCCCATTTGTACAAAACAAAACAAAATGGTAAACTTAAAAAATAGCAAAATATAGCATAAAAAATAGCAAACTTAAAAAATAGTAACTTGCTGAAAAAAAATAGTAGTTGTTGTTGTTGTAAAAAAATAGTAAAAAAATAGTAGTTGTAACTTAAAAAGTAGTAAATTATAGATAAAAATGGTAAACTTAAGAAATAGTAAATTATGGACAAAAAAATAGTAAGCTTATTTGGTTAAATAGTTTTCTACGGTTTGTAATTAATTGAAACCTGGATCCATTTTTGACTATTTTCACAGGCAGCCAAAATGTTGCATGGAATTGAGTAAAAAATTAATAAAATCGTCGTGGTGCAAAAAAATAGTGAGCAGTGATTCAAGAAAATTAATTTTTGTCAATATCTTACAAACCTGACATGGTAGAGCAAAATGGTTTTCATGTATGCAGTCAGCATGCATAACAAACTACATCGGAACCACACCAGATATATGCATAGCCTCTTTATCAGTGTAATAATATACGAAACAGTTTATCCCTATTTTACTTCCAACGATTTTTGCTAGGGTGGATACAAAGAGCGATTCCACCCTTAGATCCTAGAAGGAAAAAAAATTTCACAAATTTTTAATTTGTACTTTCAGGTAGAAAATGTGAAATTTTTTTTTTATCCATTTGCCTTGATATATTTCTGCAAATTAAAGTGCAGTCGAATATGTATTTTTCCATTGTCCTGATAAGTTACTGCCACGCCTAAGTTACTAAGTTACTGTTGCATGTTACTGCCACGTGCGTCCGTGCGTGCGTGTGTGTGTGTGTGTAATAGGTGCCTATTTGTTATTATATTTTCTTTTATTTTATACTAGCCGCCTGAGGCGGCCAGCTGTCCGCCTCGCTAAAGATTTTCACAAATAAAGTTTTTTAAAACATAGCAGGAAATCTGAAGATTAGTGGACAATTAAAGTGTTCCTGTCCTGCAATTTTGTCTTAAATTCCTATTTTATATATTATATAGCTACAATGCTTAAGAAAAAAAAACTAAAATGCTAAATACATGAAAAGAACACGAAAACGAATTAATTTTTTATGGTATCAATTTCTATTTCTATATAATTTTTTATTGTATCAATTTCTATATCTATATCGCTACAAAAATTATCGTCTTCGCTTAAGAAAAAAAAAATAGAGCGTGTAAAGAAGAAGAAAAACTTATTATAACAATTATGAACAGCGACAAATATATCAAAGCGAAGCGTTCTATTTACGTATCGAATATGTTGCCACATCTTTAATACAAAAGTTAAACTTTTCTCCACTTTGATAAATGTAAACTAATGCGAACCTTACAATTAAATTATTAATTCCTTCGTATATTATTGGTTTAAGTTGTCGAAAATTAATATTTCAATTGTAAGGTTCGCATTAGCATACATTTATAAGAGTGGAGAAAAGTATATGCATTTTTTAATAGTTTTTTGAATATGGCTCTTTGAAGACGAAAAAGCATAGATTTTCTTACAAAATGACTGATAACTAAAAAACTAATCCAAATTTTTGAAAAAGAAAAAAAATACTTCTTCATTATGTCAAAACACAATTATGTGCCGAGTTTCGTGCCTGGGCGAGGCTTCTGGGGCGATATATTGTGATTACAGACACACACACACACACACACACACACAGCCGCTTTTATTATTATGTATAGATGTATAGATAAAGAGAGATTAGTGGACCTCAGTTTTATTTTTCTTTAAAAAATTTTTAATCGGCATTTCTTTAAAATTTGGTGAGAACTGATTTAAAGTAAACTGGATGGGTTTCAAATAATAATAATAATAATAATAAAAAGAAAATGTTTCTATTTTAAAATTCCATAATTATGTTAGCATATACATTTATCAGCAATCGATTAATTAACAAACTTTTTTAACCTCGTTTGAAATGCAGGCTAGCTAATAATAATTGAATTTCATAGAAACGTCTTGATTATTTTCTATATTCTGAAGTATCATAATAGATATTTGTGATACATTTTATTAAGTAAAAATATATTTTTTAATTTATTAATGCGGTGATTTTCAATAATATACATTCAATTAAAATTATTTTATACATTAATTCTCGATTGTAAGCAATAAAATAATAATTTTGCGGCAGACATAGATAAATATCATTTACTAAAATTATATTATATTTTATAACCGATGTTTAACAGTCGGCCCAAATTTGGACTTACGACTGCTAATAAATTAAATAAAATAACCGACCTGTCCTCAATAGGACATACGTCGTATTTGTTTAAAATTCACAATACAAGAAAGATTAAGTTTCACAGCATAATAGGCAATAATAAAAACAAATTACAATAAATAGGCAATGATACAAACGAATAAGTTACTCAATGATTCACCACTAAAAGTGGGTTGGCAGCAATTACAAAATTAAATCCATAGTAAATAAACCATAGAAAAGTAAAATCATGCAAAGGGGATTAAACACCAGTATGAGGCAACCAAGTAAAAAATATTATTTTAAAAAATGTTACAACTACTAAAGTTCATCTTCGCAGCCTTGTAATTTTGAACCCAATACAGAAGACAAGGGAACTTCTGGATCAAGTATGGGAAGAAATTTGCCTTCGCGGAGGCCTATTTGTGAAACTAACTCGCATTTACGTTACAGAGAGGAAAACCACGAAAATTCCTTTTGGTAAACCTGATGACAAGAGACCTCTAACCCATGATTCGTCCACCACTGTGGATATTTTACGCCAGCACAGTGGTCAGTGCGAGCCGGGCACGGGATTCGCAACGGCCAGCCATTGCTGGGATTCGATCCCGGTTTACCTTATTGGAAGGCGAATGCTCTATCCTCTAAGCCACCACGACTCAACTAAAATTTATATTTTGTTTTATAATCGCATTGATCAGCGGACCCAATGTTTTTGGTTTGTGACTACTTTAATGTTCAACTCCGTAACCTTGTTATTTTGAACCAAATCCAGAAGACAAAGGAACTCTTGGATCAAGTAAGAGGAGAAATTTGCCTTCACGGGGGATTTTTTATTGGAACTAGCCTGCATCTGCGTTACATAAAGAGGAAAACAACGAAAACCTCCCACTGTAACTGTGATATCAAGGCAGAATGGGTTAGAGCTCATGACCAGTCACCCGGGTGCGGAATTCGAATCGATCAGCCATCGCTGGGATTCGACCCCGGTTCACCCAATTGGAAGACGAGCGCTCTATCTCCTAAGCCATCGCGCATTGCTACAATTTATAGATATTATTGTTATTTATTAGTTCTATTCAATAATAAATCAATATTAAAAATTACACACTCGTATACTAATGGTTGCTTAACATAGCCATTCGATACTACTTTTTTCTAATTAATAAATTTAAAGATATATCAGGAATCGAGTGCAATTTCAGTACATAAATATTTGTTTATTTGAACTAATAAAGGTTGTGCAAAGCTTTTGTTTAAATTTTAAAGTTATGTTCCCTCAAGAAATAGGTTGATTTTATTATTTAAATTCGATGAAATTTTGTCTCTTCAATCCAACTTCATCATATTTAATTATATTTCAATCTTTTTCTTTTAACTCATACAAATTTAAACTTTTCATACCACCGTCGAGTCAAGATTAAATACTCATGAGAGTTTATTTCAATTTGCAACTTAACATTTTTAGTCTTAAACACTAATCATTCAGCCGTATGTGAATTAAATTAATTAAAATACTTTATTATAATTGGTTTAATATTTTTGTTTACATTGATATTTGTATTTGTTCAATCCAACGGTTTCTGTTGTAACCGGAAGTGTATTCTTATCAAAATCATATTTTTTTTTCAGACTCATTAAAATAATAAATATAAAATTGCTTCTGAAATTACAATATGAATGGTTTTAAATTTAAACTGGTCTTTTGTTATAAAGTAATGCATATAGATATGAAATGCGTTTTAAATTTATCGACTTTCTGTTCGTTACTATCAAACTGCGTTTGATTTTTAGAAAATGATGAACTAAAGGAAGGAAGCACTTTTATTATGCAAATTTGAAAAGGAATTTAATTAAATGATATATTAATTCATTTTTAATATTTCTTAGTTTTTCAAGTGTAAAAACTTGTTATGGTAAGCAATAATTATAAATTATTAATTTGTATAGGTACTTAAGTGAATAAAATGGTTTTAATAAGAAAACTATTTTTGTCAACAACCTCAAAATATAATTGTTATTTATTTTTTTTCCAATGTAAGCTACAAACTTTTAAAGTAATTTTTCCGATGTGTTAACATAACTTTTTACTTTCATAATATATTCACGCTTGTCTAAAGTTGTTATTGGTTCAAATCCTAATAACGTCTGTAAAATAATATATTATCCTAAAAGGATGGGGTGTCATTTGCTAGGGTATACGAGGGTTGCTATTTATATTTCTGGCCTAATAATGAAAAAACAAATATGTAGGATCGAAATTGGTTTTATTGTTTTTCAAAATATTCTCCATGATGATCAATACACTTTTGCATGCGTTTGAACCAATTTTCAAAGCACTTTTTCCAGTCCGATTGAGGTAACTCCAAAACATGCGTTTTGAATGCATCAACCGCTTCTTCGGGGGTCGAAAATCGTTGTCCACGTAATTTATTTTTGATGTGTGGGAATAAGAAGAAGTCATTGGGTGCCAAATCAGGGCTGTACGGCGGATGACCCATCAGTTCGATCTTTCGCTCCGTCAGAAATGCCTTTGTTTGAGTCGATGTGTGAGAGCTCGCATTGTCATGATGAAGAATGATTCGCCTGTTCTTCTGCTTTTTTCGAATTTCTCCGATGACTTCTGGCAAACAAATGGTCGTGTACCATTCAGAATTGACCGTCCTGCGTTGCTCTAACGCCACTGTTGCCACATGACCGTTAATGCCGAAGAAACAGGCAATCATTTGTTTCGATGTGCTTCTTCCTCGAACAACTTTTGTTGGTTTTGCCTCGTCTTGGAAGACCCATACAGTTGATTGCTGTTTTGTTTCCGGCTCATATGCATAGATCCATGATTCGTCACCTGTGTAGATGTTATACACAGCCTTTGATGTACCTTGAACGTATTTTTCCAACATTTCCTTGCACCAATCGACACAAGCCTTTTTTGAGCGTTTGTCAGATTAAGCGAGATCCAACGCGAACAAATTTTTTTTACGTTCAAATGTTCATGCAATATTTTATTGATGCTAGTCATACTAATGTCCAAAGACGCCTCTATCTCATGGTATGTCACATGACGATCTTGCTTTATCAGCTCATGCACAGCATCGATCTTTTCTGGCACAACAACGGATTTTGGACGACCTGCACGGGATTCGTCCTGGATCGAACAACGACCACGATTAAATTCGTTATACCAATTTTTTACAGTGCTGTAGGATGGCGCTTTATCGCTGAATAAAGAATTAAGTTTATCGAAGCACTCTTGTCTTGACAATCCACGTCGAAAGTTATGAAAAATAATGGCACGAAAATGTTCACGATTCAATTCCATTTTTTGAAAGAGAACTCTTTAATTTACTGTCAACAACACAAATGAAGCTATAATGGTAAATCGCCGGCTGAATTTATGTTTAAAAATATCAAACTTTCGATTAAAATCGTCTGCCGTCGCCTAGCAACACTTACTGTTGCCAAGGCCAGAAATATAAATAGCAACCCTCGTACTAAAGCAAAAATGTATCCAAAAAAAATGTACATTTCTGTAATTTCATTTGAGTGTTTTATTCCCGTTTTTTTCTTTCTTTTTCTTTACATATTGACGCAATTTACACCATTCAAAATGCTTGCATAAACCTATAATTATAAATAGATCATATAGTTAAGAGTTCCCATATCATCCGCCTAAAATTAGGTGGCTTTTGTAGTTTTTTTTTTATCTCTTAAGTCAATATAATTTGCCTTGTAGTACATACTGCTAAAACTATCTAAAACTCTTAGTTTATTAAACGTGTGTAAATATTTAAACTGAATTTGATGTAAATTCCTGAAACTTTTGATCTTCACAAAGTGTATTTGAGTATTCTGACTGTCCTTGGTGCAAATTTATTTTTTAAATCTTTAGCTTTTTTTCCATACCTATTGGATATACATAAGTATTTTAAATGACTTTGATCAAATTCCTGAAACATTAATTCTTTATAACTATTAAATATATATGTGAGTATTCAAACCGGCTTTGATACATTCTTTCCTAAATCTTTAATTCCTTATAACTATTAAATATATGTGTAAGGATTCCAAGTGACTTTGATACATTCTTTCCTAAATGTTTAATTCCTTATAACTGTTAAATATGTATGTAAGTATTCCAAGTGACTTTGGTACATTGTTTCCCAAATCATTCATTCCTTATAACTGTTAAATATATATGTAAGTATTCCAACTGGCTTTGATACATTCCTTCCTAAATCTCTAATTCTTTATAACTATTAAATATATATGTAAGTATTCCAAGTGACTTTGATACATTCTTTTCTAAATCATTCATTCCTTATAACTGTTAAATATATATGTAAGCATTAACAAGTGACTTTGATACATTCTTTCCGAAATGTTTAATTCCTTATAACTGTTAAATATATATGTAAGTATTCCAAGTGACTTTGATACATTCTTTCCTAAATCTTTAATTCTTTATAACTAATAAATATATATGTAATTATTCCAAATGACATTTATATATTCCTACCTAAAAATTATAACCTTTATATCTATTTAATATATGTAAGTATTTTAACTGACCTTGGTGTGAATTCCTAAAACTTTTAACCTTTATTCTTGGGAATAAAGGAATATCAAATTCCGCAAAAGTCTCTCTTATACTCTAGAGATTTATTTTAAGTCTCGTCTGCTGAACTAGAACAGTATGTCATTCAGAACTTGTTAGGATGATTGATGTCAGCTGTTTGCGGTGTTCCATTACGAAGCCCTGTCGCCTAATGTATTTTAAATTGGGGTTAAACAAAGAATGAATTATTCAAACGTTCTGAAAGCATCTTTTGCACCCCTTCAAAAACATATTATCTCAATCCAAACAATTCAGATCGTATTACGAAGTTCTCGAATGGAACGTATAATAAGTCGGCTTTTGGTTCCACACTTGTTAATTAACTTGTTACGGAATGTTTTTACACGATTCTTTGCTCGCGATGAAAGAAAACGTTGTGTGTTAATGTTATAGAAATGTAAGTCATTTTGAAATGTTTGTGGGTGGTATTTAAAAGTTCGGAATGGTTATTTATTTTTCATTAGGAAACGAGGCGTGGTTAAAATCTAAAACAGCAATTTGATGCTTGAATAGGTTTCTTATACTCGTAAATATCTATATCGTTATCGGATGATGATTGCATAGTAGTTATTGGATAACTAAATTAACTCTTTCTGTGGATGTTTGCTTTGAGAAAATATTATTTTGATTATTGAATGCATTAATCGTACGTAAGATCTAGCAATGTTCCCGAGTTTGCTAATTGCTCCACTTTGTGGGTAATATTTTTCTAGTAGTAGTAAAATTCATGTTTTTTTTGTGATCCTTGGTTTAGTAAAGTTGATTTAAACTTATTTTACCCACTTCTATGTGTAAATAAGTTAAAAGCTCATATAAAATGCAACTCTGTTCCACACAGTAAAAAACATTATAGTTAAACTATCGTACTGTATAGTAGTGACTTTTCTAATAAAAAAATAAAACCTAATTACGATACTAAAAATCAAACAATACAGTATTTAAACCATTCATCTGGTAATTTACCCATTCATATGGTTAAGGTTAACCAAAAAGTATGATTTTCAAAATCATACTTCTTATAACCAAACATTTCGTAAAAACTGAATATATATAATCAGTCAGTATAATCTCACTGAATTATTAATCTACTGTAGGTTAATAGGTTTATTACGCTTATTTTAAATAGTTAGCATATTTTTTTTTATAAAATATTTATAATAATTTCAGTAAAGTAGTACGTAGAAGTGTTCTGTTTGTTCTTGAAATAGATATTATATTTTTTCTAATATATACATAATCAGTCTAGATATACATAATCAGTCTAGAGGTTCCAGATCATTGTAACCTAAGAAGAAATTAAACACTAAAAGCCGGAAAAAAATATTTACAAACTTTTATTTTAAAGCAAATTCTTGTAAAAAACATGCAACATTTCTTTAATAATATTATAAAATCAATTAAATAAAAATGTATGTTCTTAACAAATCCGATTCACAAACTAAACCATCAAAAACTAATGAAGACTGGACTTAATTAGTTTTATGTAAAAATACTTACGAACTTTGATGGTAAAGAAAGCTCCTTGTAAAAATTAATAGCATGTTCCACAATATATAATACGTATATTGTATGTTCTGCAATCTATAGTATACAATTAGCAGTATGTTCTCCAAAAAGTGATACTTACTTTGTAAAAATTAATAGTATGCTCTTACCTAGAATTATTTACAAATATTACATTAAATGCGAGTAAAAAATACACTTTTTTGATGTTAAGGATAAATATTTGCGCTTTAATTACTAGGAATTAAACATTTATTTTTAATAAAATTGTAATATATAATCGACAAAAATTATGTGTGCGTACTTGCACGTACACTTTCGTTACTGGTTTAGAAGGGACAACAATTGCGCTTTTTTTATGAAAACAATACTTTTCTGAAACATTTTTATAATATATTTTCTCTCCTTTATAGCCCTTTAATCACAGACTGAAACGTATGCTCTTTTCTATTACTTTTTTTTCCTTTCACGCTTTATTGTTTTTGGCGTTTGTGTCATTCTCATTTTATTTAAATTAAAGTCAAGTGAACGAGAAAGATTTATATTCATATTTTTCTTCTTCTTAAGAACGAATTCCATTCTTTAATAGTACCAATAGTTAAGCTGAAATGTATGAAATTTTGCATCTCTGTCATAAAATTTCTCAAACTAATTAAATATATTTGTGATATAATTCATTATTTTAAATATAAAATATTTTTAACCTTTGGTACACGGAGTTTATCGAGTGCCTATGACATCTTGAATTTTTTGAGTTATTTATCTGGTCCTGATTTTTTTTTATTTTGTTCATTTATTTATTTACACTGTAAATTGGGTATTCAAACTTCACTTTCTTTGTTTTTGATGAAATCGTTTCCGAGTATACGCTCCGAGCGAGCATTTCTTCAAAATGACGGAATAACTATCGTGACTTCTATCAGGAAACGAATTTCGTCAAAATTAAAAGCAAATATATCATTATTCTATTATTTTTCTCAGAAAAAAAGAGAGAAAAAAAAGTTCCAACCCGGGATCTTCCTCTGGTGCGAAGCCAACTATACAGGCTTGTTGCTTCACATCATTTTCGATCGTCTAGTCTTCATTCTTGTTTCGTCATTCTAATTAATCTCCACGATGAGGTTTCGAGTAGAGGAAATATTTTCGTCATATATTTGAGACTCCGCCTTTCGTAACAAACTACGTACATAATTTCGTGACGAAAGGAGTCTCAAAATATAAGGATTGTTGACTCGTCAAAAGTTAGAGCCTTATTCCTAAAAGTGTATTTATTCTATTGATATTTGTATTTTTTACTTCCTAAAATATGCACTTTTTTCTAAAATATAGGAACCTAAATTTTTCACTGTTTACTTATTAATAACAACTTTTCCATGAGTTAGTTTAGGCATCATCAATGAATCAATTACTTAGAGGAAAAAATACTATTTTTAAACAAGGCGATGGACAAAATAATGAAAACACTTCTATAGAAGCAAATGTTTAAGTCTTTCTTAAAGAATACTTACAGAATCACTTTATAAACTTATAAGTATTTATGCTATGCGATTTCCTATACTTATCAATGAAATTTAAAGCTTTTAGAGATTTGAGGGACCAAAAATGAATTACGAACGGAAAATAGTGTTTTTGAACACCCCATGCCAAAAAATCTAGAAATAAATTTGTAACTTGCAACAATTATTTTGGTTTTTATGTGCGATAATTGCAAATTTCGTGAACTTAGCTTAAATATATATGGAGATATTGAAGTTTTAATGAATAAAAAAAAATTCTTACGTTTTTTTGTGAATAACTTTAAAAATATTCAGCAAAATTAAACAAATTTGTTAGAGCAATTAAAAATCAAATTCAAAATTATTGCTTTAAAATGTGAGAAACAATTGTTGAAAACTGCGCAAGATATAAGTAATTAAAATGGTTCTTTTAAACTGCAAATGAGCTGGAAAAATTGGAATTTGTTTTATCTTAATATTGTAGTGAATCGTGCTTGGCAACAAATAAAAAAAAAAGCTCAATTCAAATATCTTGAAATTTTAAAAAGTTCCATGCAATGTTCTAAGTAGTTTTCTTACTTTTTAAAAGATTGCTCGAAGATGATAAGGGGTTTTCCACAAATTTGATTTTGTACTATTAAACAAGATTTATTAAAAATGTCATCGGCCTTGTTTGGGATAATCTTCCATAAAAGTATCTTTTCTTTCGCTTGTTTTCTTTCTTTTTATTATCATATTTCATTGTATGAGTGTTTAATGTAAGGTATTATCATTTGTTATTCAATTTTGTCTTATGATAAAAAATAATATTTGTAGAAATTGTCTTATCATTATGAGTTGCTTTTAAAAAAGTATAAAAACTACTTAGAAAATTGCGTAAAACTTTTTAAATTTTTGAGATATTCAAATCGGACTTTTTACATTAGTTGTCAAATACTATTCACTACAAAATTAAGAAAAAAGATGTAAAATTTTTCCCGCGTGAGCACAGTATAAAGAACTACTTGAATTATTTATATATTGCGCAGTTATCAACGAAATTTTTCAAATTTTAAAACAAAAATTTTGTTTAATTTTATTGGATATTTTTAAAGTTATAGCAAAAATTTATCAGACAAAAAAACTAGTTTTTTCATAAAACTTTCCATATCTCCATAAAAATTTACAACAAAATTAATTATTAAAATTATTATATTAATAAATTATTAATTTATTAAAATTAATAAATTAATAAAATTCATTTACATAAAAATTTAACAAAAATTATTCTTCCATAAGTAAATAAAATTGATTGCATTTGAAAACCAAAATAATTGTTTCAAGTTACAAATTGTTTGCTACATGTTTTGGCAAAACCAAAAATGCTTAAAAACACTATTTTCCTTTCGTAATTTATTGTCCGTCCCTCAAACCTCTAAGCTTGTATTTTTGTGTTTAAAAAGAAAAGTTTGATAAAATTGTTTATACTAATGACTATTCATATATTGAGTAAATAGAAATTATATTTTTAAATTTGATGTAATAAGAAATAAATGAGAAGTTTAGTTTCGTTACCTAACCTCTGTATGGAAATTCCTAGAAAAACAGGGGTGTGTTCATACTTTTGATAAGGACTATATGTTTTGTTTTAAAAACACACATTTTATGTTAAAATAATGTTGTAGGATAGCTGAGGGAATTGTAGTTTTAATTGTCCTTTTCCTTCTAACATCACCTTTGTTTCGCAATCTGATTCATTGATCCAATTTATTAAATATCTGACTTTTTTGAAAATTTGATTTCTCACGAATAATTAGATTGATTTCGTTCGAAATATGTATTTTGCCATATAAAATTACATTCTTTAAACGGATGCAAAAATTTGTATACCTAACGATTTAAAATTTCTTTCGACTATTGTTAAATAAACTAATGAAAAATAATAAATAATTATTGAAAATTGTTTTGGCACGCAATCATCTTTGCATAAACGAATTTTAAAATTGCAAGCAAAAAATCGTTTTATAAGTTCTCGAGATATGGCGAAATTCGTAAAAAATAAAATAAATAATAAAAGGGGCAAACTTTCGATCACTTTCCTGACAAAAGTATTTGATACCATATTTACCAGATTGCTACTACTTCCTATATTTTGGGGGATAGGAAGCATAATCTGTCAAAAAATGGTATATTTATTCAGAGAAAGAACGTTTTTGCGTCTGATTTCGTAACTTAAAATATCGTCTGCCCTACTTAAATAGAATAGAGGTCTCGTCTTCGAACCATTAAGATTGAGTGATCTCATTAACGTGGAGATCCGATTATTAAACAAAAATTATTCAGGGTGCTCATTTTTTTCTTTTTTGCACAATACATTGATTGTAATTAGTTTAATTTGGTTATTACTTTAAAAAACGACATAAAAAGATATATTTCCATGGAAAAAAAACTTCATAACTTAGAGCAATTAGGCTAAAATATCCCCGAAACTTACGAAAAAAATCTTTAAATCTATTTTGAGGAAACAGTACATACTTTTAAAGGAAACGTGAACCAATTTCTTCAGATTTTATTTCTAAAAAAAGTTATTCCAATTCTTTAATGATATTTTCTGCTGTACTAGAAAGAAGAAGAATGTTCTTTCTTCGGGTTTAACAAAACCCCAATTAATTGCTTAAAATAACCCGTTTTAAAACAAGGCTACTATTCTTGGTTCATTATTATTTTTTTTCCTTCCTAGTTGAACTTTCTTCAAATTGAGTATAATATAATATTTGAGTTATTTTTAAAAATGAAAGGATTTCTAACGTCTTTTGAAATGTTCGTTTAACCCATTAAAAAGCATATATTTACTTAAATTACGTTCTAAAATGAAGTATTTGGGATATAAACAAATACTTTTTAATGAAAAATACTTATTATTTATTTATCTCTTCCATATTATGCTAGAGTGTACAGTTCGCAAAAAAATAAACAGACTACCATGAATAATTTTTGATCTAATCGGATCTTCAAGTTTTAGGACTCAATCTTAATGGTTCGAGAAGGTGACCTCAAATATGTCAATTAATTAGTGCCGACACTATTTTAAGTTGCGAAATCAGTCACAAATGCTTACTTTCTCCGATTAAATACACCTGTTTTGCTCTCTAGATTAGGATTTCTGACATCCAAAATATTGAAGGTAGCCACAATCTGGGAATTATAGTCTCAATAGTTTGATTAGGATAGCGGTTTTAAGTTTAAACCTCTTAATGTTAATTTTATTTTAGGCGCATTTCGCCATATATCGAAAAATTAGTAAGCAAATTGAAGAGTATTTGCACACAATTATAAAATTAATTTATTCAAAGATAATTCCATGTAAAAAATTACATTTAAAAAATATTTATTATTTTTTATTATTTTATTTATTAATAGTCGAAAAAATTTTGAGTTTTAAGGAATTCATTTTTACCTCATTTTAAAAAATGTAATTTAAAGTGGAAAATGCAATATTTTTACGAAATCAGTTTTCTATCGTACTTTCCCCGAACAAACATCATTTATTGACAAACTTGGATTATTTATCCCTAAAATATGGGAAGTAGCCACTAATTGGAAAATATGGTAGCAAAAGCTTAATAAGAAGAAGAGTCGAAATTTTTGATCTCTTATTGATATAAATTTTGCTTTTTGCATATTTCGCCAGACAATTTTCATTTAAAAACTATTTTACTAATTGCCCATTATAATTATAATGAGCAATTAATTTCACTATTTTCGTACTTAGATAGCAAACTTTTATTTTCCAAAAACTATGACTGATAGTCACTATATTTACTTTTTCTGTATTTCGCAACGAAATTTTTTTTTAAAAAGCTATTAGTCTGATTGACTTTGTTAAGATGGCCGAAATATGACTTACATTATAAAAGAATATTTCACGAAATAACTACACTATTTTTTTTCTATTTTGGTTATTTTAAACAAACATAAATTACACCGGGGAACAAATTTTTATTTGTTTTCTGTTTCATGAGATATTTGAATCAATCTTATGTATTCTCGCATCTTTGATTTAAAATCTGAATTCGAATTCTTTCACCAGCAACAGTATGTAATTTAATAATATATTCCTAACCAGGATGTTTTAAAATTCACTCAACTGAATACTTAGTGTCGCAGCTTCTCTGATACGCAGGGAGTGGTAGGAAGAAGGCAATATTACATTTTAATTTATAATCCTATACATTAAGGTCATATATGTTATTGTCTTGAGTGTTGTTTTTTTCAAAGGAACAGACAATAAGTGTCTATATAAGTATATAAACCTATGGATGGTGCTTTTAATATAAATGTAAACAACAACATTTTTGCTCTTGAACAGCTCTACTTCCGGTTAAAAGACTACAGCTGCTTACTACAGCTTATTCTGCGAGGCGATATTTTCAAACAGATAATTTTGTTTTTAATAAAAGAAATAAGTTACGTAATTTCTGAGCTCAAATCTTCGGTATTTCATAAGATATTAATGTTTTTGAGTCATTCTGGTGAGTTTGAAGTAAAATTTTTTTTTAGATATCTGTAGATGTATTGTTAAAAAAAAGGCGACATGGTTGCTAGATTTAGAAAGAACTCTTTTGGCAATCCAGATTTGGCCTCGTTTTACTTGTTTAAAACAGCTCGCTCTTGTTACAAGCGGTACGCCATCATACGTTAGTGTTAGCGTATTGTTCGAGCAACGAGATTAAGTTCATTTAATAATAATTAATTAGGTTTAAATTTTGAAGTTGGTATATTGTTGACAAGGTAAAAAGCGTTTTATAAGGAATCGTTTTTTCAAATAACGATTCTTACAACTCGAAATGACGGGTCTCAAAACATAATCAAGTTGTGAGCCTTCAAAATACACCAAAACAGTAAACCGGAAGTATAAGCAGTAAAAAGCTTGCACTGCACCCTAGTGTAGACAAAGAACAAAAAACAAACTAAACTAAAAATACCCTTTTGAGAAAAAAAATCTGTGAATTTCAGAACAAAACTGGATTTAAGTCCAAAATCCCCATAACTGAATTAGGTTAGATCAAGCTTTTTTATAATTGCTACAAAAATCTGTTCAACTGTCCTATTTAAATTCCATTTCCACTAATAACTGTTAAAAAAGGGGTTTAAAAATAAGCTTTCTTTTAACTATTATTTTCTGAATTAAAAAAATATAATTTTAATCATGGCTAATTAAAATAGAATTTAAAAATACGAATTGAAATAACATAAAATTTAAACTATTTATTTATAGCAATTATTGAATCCTAATCCGGGAATGCTTTTTTTTCTCTTTTTAAATATTCCGTAATCTAGAAAATGATAATTAGAATTTGTAAAACCCTTATAATTATGTGCTTGAAAATAATGACCCTTACTTAATTTTCTTCTAATAAGGAGTTATTTTTGCAGCAATTCAAAACTAAATTAAGAGAGAAAAATCTAGGACGCATTTCTCTAGGCAATATTCAGTGTTTTATGAAAAATAAAATTTTTGTGCTGTTAATTACAATCTTTGAAGCATGCTAATTACATATCATGTAATAAATGATGAAAGAAATAAAGAATAATGTATTAATATCATTTCCTAAAAGAGAATGAAATATGTTGTTTCGACTGAGGATAGGCGTTTTAAAATAATAAAGTTTACTTTTTAAAAGAATAAATAACTCAATATTTATTTTATTCAACCGACGTTGAAAAACTACTCATTTAAAGAATTGATCTTCACATTTTTTTGCTAAAAATTGAAACATATTCAAATAATTTTTACTTAATCACATAATTCAGTATTCATTTTTGTAATATTTTGTCATAAAAATGATGAATTATAATTTAGATCATGTGATCCCACAACCTACTCGCTACTCTCACCAACCCCCAATATTGGTTTCATAGTGCCGAGGTTCTATTATTCTATTTTCTATTTCGTGATTATGACTAATCACTTGCTTGATAATTTAATTTTTTTGCTAAGAAGACGAAAAATAAATCTCATCTGACTGGTGACCACTGATCGCTTTGGTAAATGTCGGAAATGTATACTAGGTCTAGTTAAGTCCCATTGTCCAGCTTGCCCTACATCAATGTTTTCTTAAGGTCAAGTGCTACTGCCCAGTATGTATTTGACCAGTACTCCAAACACTGATGTTTCTTCTAATTTATCCTCAGCAGATATTAAAATATCGAATAAGTATAATAATATCAACGAATAAATTGATATCAAATCGGATATAACAAATATTTTGGACATTCACTAAAGAGATTGTTAACCAATGAAAGTCGACATTATCTTTGATTTCGGTAACATATATACATCTATGCATTATCAGGACTCGGAGTAACGGTTGTCCGTTGAACCGGGAACACTAAAATTTGACTCGGACTACCATAAAATAAATTATCAGTGCCCTTCCAAACCCGCAATCAATGTAATGGATGATATGCTATTTTGGTTTTTTGATATTTGGTTTCGTATTCTGTTTTGTGATTTTGCCTCAAAATAATATATTACACATTATCTGCGTTGCAATTTTTCATTCATATTCATTTCATTAACATTTCTTTCTTAAAAATCTAATAGGGGCATGTCAATAGACGAGTGAAAATATCCATATAATATCTTTTATCTACTGGTACTTCGAACCAGTGACTAAATTTTCTTTATTTATGCCCCTGCATTATTATATTTATATAACGGATACAGATTCGTAAGGAAGGTCAGAGGTTATCAGTGAGTTGTGAGAATATGATCGTTATAACTATAAAAACAACAGTATAACGTATTTGATTTAAAAACTTCATTAGCTTCGGAAATATGCAGTTGGAAATAAAAGTCAACATGTTTCAAGCGTTCAAAAAATAGGCGGCTATTCTCAAGATTGCGTGATCAAGAAATGTGAATAAGAAGAGACAGAAGTGATTTGAAATATGAAATGCAAAGTTGCCAACGAAAAATGGAAAATAGAGGTGAGAAGCAAAAACTAGAAAATCCGCAGTAGCCCAGAGTGAAGTTGCTGCTTCGTTCACTTGATGCTAACCGAGGATTTAACCCTTCTATAGTTGATTCATTCTGGGTAAATTCGCTAGACCCAAACTCCCCTCTTCTTCTAATCCTTACAGTGAACTTTACCGTTTTTTTCACCCGTTTGTTTTAAAATTGGTAATATCCCTCGTTTTGGTTTAAAGGCATTTGTAGGCCTTTTAATAAAATTAAATTTATGTTTGTTAAAGATCCTCTCAATTTGGAAAATCCCTGGGGGTTTGATCACATACCTTGCCAGTCTAACCATTGCTATATCGGAACCACCAGACGCATTTTAAACTCTTTACTTAATGAACACGATAAATAAATCAAGAAGACTTTAGATCATCAATTGCTGCACATTGCTGGAATCTTGGGCATACGTTTAATTTCGACAATGCCAAATTTTTTTGCTACTGCAATCTCATCAGCTTATCTTGATGACCTGGAATCTTGTTTCATTCATATGAATGCTGATTCCCTTGATAACGACATTAGCTCCTCACGATCTCACCACGGCACGTGGAAATGCATTTAACTCTGATTCAACCCTTTTGGCCAGTTTTTTCTTTTTCTGTTTTCTCACTTTTACTTTTGCTTCACTCAAGGCTTTTCTAGTTTTTGTTTCTCACCTTTATTTTCTAACTTCCGTTGGCAACTTTACGTTTTATAATTCAAATCATTTTTGTTTCTTCTCTTTCACGTCTTGACAAGTCTTAAGAATGGTCGCTCACTTTTGAGCTCTTGAATCATCCAGACTTTTATTTCCATCTGCATATTTTAGAAGCTAATGAAATTTTTAAATCAAGTAATATTTTACCTTCGCAGTTTCTTTCGTTTATTTATTTAACTGCATTACCTGGTCAATTACATGTATTAAGTTAGTCAGATAAGCTAGTATGCACGTGCAATTTACTTCTATCATATAGTTTTACTTGAGAGAAAATTAATTATTGTTGAATAGAAAATGAATAGAGAATAAATAAAAATCATTGTAATATTTTCAAATGTGCATTTAAATATCTACATAATTCAATACTCTGTAATTTTCATGACATTATTTTTCTTGCTATCAAATAAAAGAAAAAAGAGTCATTTAAATATCCCTCTAATGTAACAACTGGTTTTACGTTCATAAGTGATTTCCATAGAGAGAGACTTATAACTCGGTTAGAAAATATAATACGTGATTTAAATACCAACTTAAAATTTTCGTGCTGTTTCAATAAGTTTCGACGAAGCGTAAGTGTGTTATTTAATTCTGGAATCCTTAACAACTAACCGCTAATGCTTGCGTAAATTTTTAAGAAGACTGAATAAATTATTTATATATCTTTAAAAATGACGAGTACGAAAATGAAGTTTACTTAATTAGTTTTATACAATTTCTTCTATAGCGTTGAGAGTACAAATTAAAAACTGAAATTGAAAAAGAATTGTCATAATAAAATAGTCATGATAAAATAGTCATAATAAAAATAGTAATAAATAAAATAGCATATATTTCAAAATATACTGATCCATTTCTATAACGGATGGTTTGTATTAAGTAAAATATTGTAACATCCAATAAGCAACCAGAGCAATTTAATTGTAAAATATGAAGGGAAAAAAACTGAAAACCCTCAATAACTTTTGATTTTGTGAACAGATTTTCAGAATTTAATAGATTTTGGTTTGAAGTCCTAACCCTAAACATTTTAATTAATGTAAACGATATTGGAAGATATGAAATCCGATATAAGAAAAGATCTTTCCTTAAGTAAACCTATTTTCGACGGAATTGGACTCCTCAAAATAGGTGGGATAGCCACAATCTGGAAAATGTGGTCCCGATTGTACGGTTAGGAATATGCGAATATTTCAAAGCTAGATTTAGTGTGAATATTGCATTGTACCATCAAAATATGCATGCCATAACAACAATGTTGTAACATAACGTAACATAAATAGCATAACTAGACATAAATAGCATAACTAGACATAAATAACATAACTATAACATAAATATATATATGCTATATAACATAAACAAAAGTATATTAAACTTAATTAGCAGTAGAGTAGTATGCTGTTGTTGACGTATGCCTGTTCAGGCAGAGAAGTGCAATTGTTCTTGTTTTCCAGTGGCGCCATATATGCGGCCAAGAATTCCACTTCTGTCACACCTGTTTATAGGGCGGACCCATTCATACATCCATTCATTCATCCACAGATCGTAATTTTGACCTGAATCAGAGAACGATCGATCTCCAATCCAGTACCCCCAGAGATATTGATTTGTTATGGAAACATGGAAGACATTGCGACTCGACATATTTAACGTGTATCAGTCACCATTTACTACACGGGGAGTTTTCGGCCGGCGGGGTTCGAACCCACAAACACTCGGATATGGGCCCAGCGCCATACTAATTATTATTTTAGCTATCAGCCGATTGAGTGTATGGTGGTAAAGAAGCTGATCTCAACTCAGAAAGGTCCCGGGTTCAAATACCAACTAAGCCATGGATGTTCTTGCCTTCTCTATATACTTTTTTTTCCTTCTTACTGTGGGAGAAACATCGATATCTTGGTCCAAAGTATTCAAAGAGAGTGGTCAACAAAGTCACCCATCTGATGCCAGAATGACGAAATTTAATATCCGGATGGACATTGGAAGAATAATATTAGTTCAAGTTTATATAGTTATTATTGTTATTTAGAATTTATTTAATATATACATTCTTAATAATAACTATATATAATGACATTCACAGCGATGGCAAGCGTAAATAATGATAAAAACTATTATTGAATATAACCAAGAGGTTTATTTTTCCTGTTTTGTAAAGGTGTGTCTCATTTGAAGAAATAAATAAACGAAAGTAAGTCAGCACCTTGTAGCGAAGTTCATTAGCTTATCGTCGTCTGGTGTGTTCCAAACAACCATAAAACCACCTTATTGTATCTCTCTTTTACGACTGCACTAAACAGTTGCAATATCCAACACAGGAAATCGTCAGAATCAATATCTGAGGGTTTAGAACACTCCCTTTGTAGAATGTACTAACAACACAGAGATGATATTACGGATTCCAAACTAATTCTCATCTAGGGGAACTGTTAATCGATATATTCTCAAGCTATAAAGATTCTACAAATTGCAAATGGAATGAAAATATTCTTCTTCCTTAAATATATTTCACAGAACTTTCTAGAAATAAGCAATCATATAAATAGAATAAATTATTCTTTACAAAATCATTGTAATGCATTTGGTAGAAAAGGTTTTTCTAATGCTATCGTTTTAAGGGTGTTGTGTAGATTTATTTTTAAATAAAAGGTATTAAATTAAATTGAACTTCTGTAATACTTACGAAGAAAATAAGTTACAACATCTTGCGTCATTTGGAAAACGAAAATGTGCCATATTAAGTTCAATTTGTATACATAAGATGTTACGAAATATAAGCCTTTAATGTATATAAAAATGTATGCACATTAAGGATAAGTGATATTTAAACATAAGTAATATTTAAGCGAAGGAAGAAAAACTCCAGTAAAAAAAATAGTTAATGTCTTTAATGTATATTTTGTACCCCGTAAAAAATTGCGTGCATCCTAACACCAAATATGGTGACAACTATTTTACACTATAGTGGTGTTCCACTACACCAAAAGTGTTCTATTACATTGCTTGCTGTTAAGTAGCCCTTAGCATTTTTTTACATTCAGTAGCACTAAAAGTTATTATTATAATAAAATAAAGTGTCACTAAATGTATTACGATACAATATAAAGTAAGAATCATTAATTTATAAAAAATAGTCCAATTTTCAAAATAAAAGAAAGTTTATAAATCAGAATATAAGAAACAGAGAAATAACATAAAGACGAACTCGAAAAGGCTTAACAGAACGGAAGTTGATAAAACTATGCATGTTAAAATCAGTTGCTTACGGCCAGTACAATAAGTGGACCAGAATAGATAGATTCATCATCATGTTAAGCCCCGTAAACAAAAAAGTTTATTCAGATCACGGAAATTTAAAAAATAAGGTTTATACAAAGGTGTGTATCTCTCTCTCTCTGTATATACAGTGAAACCTCCTGTTATGGACACTCCTGCAGAACGGACGCCTCCCAATACGGACATATTTTTAATTCCCCGGGAATCTTCTATGAATAAACCATTACGTACATTCTCCGCAAAGCGGACACTCCCGTATCATATGTCTATTTTTAATTCCCCGGTATCATATGTCTAACGTGAGTTTCTATGCTAATAGGAAAATTATATTTATTTATCTGTAGCTACATCCAGAATTTTGTATTTATATCAAACTTCTTTATATATTCTTTTTTTATATTTATTATATAAAAAAGAATATATAAAGAAACTTCTTTTTTATCTCTTTTATATATTTCTTATTGTTTAAATAAATATTCTTGTAGATATTTACGGTATCCTTGAAGATATTATTTAATTATTTCTACATCTTTGAGAATAATCTAAAAACAATTTACGGTGTTAAATTTCGTTATTAGGGTACCCTTCCCGTAAACGGACAACTCTCATAAACGGACAAATTTTTTGGTCCCATGAATGTCCGCTTAACGGAGGTTTCACTGTATATATATATATATATATATATACAAATTAGCCATATAAATAGAAGAAAGACCACTACTTAAAAAAAAAACTGAACAGAAAAGGAGAAAGAAATATAAGTTCAAGCGATTGATAACAGATCTATGAAAGAAGATTCACTTCAGAACTTGTATATTAAACATCCGGTCAGCCAGAACCCGAAATTTCTAAGAATCTTTTATTACTTTTGATAACCGTCTAGTTTTTGTTTCGATTCCACGATCAATGCGGAAATTACCAGTTTTTTTTCCCTTCCTTTTCATCCAGAAATTACACCGTGTTCTTCAATCATTCAAAATCTCTCTCGGGATCAATTGATCGTGAAAAGTAGTTTTTGATGAAGCTCTATGAATCATTAAATGCTTCGACTACACCATTAGACTTCGGTGTGTGTGTCTCTTTTTATCTAGAATGAGGGGGAAAAAATGCTTCACTTGTAGGAATTATTTTTGTTGCCTACAGGGTAGTTGTGATACTTCGTGATTGAATTAATAAAGGAAACTTTTTTGTACTTTGCGAGTAAGAAGATTATGGAACGACTCGGTAATTAAATTTTATTACTAAAAGAAAAAAAAATTGTGTTAAACATCAGGAAAAGGGTACGGTGAGAGTCATAAAAAATCAGGCTAAAATAAGCAATAATAAAAGCAGCACAACGAGATCAATTAAAAAAGCAGACGACATTTGTGGTATTTTTTAAGTTGACTTTTTGGAAATTTTTTTTAGTTGATCTCTAGGAATTTTTTTTAGTTCAGTAGAATTTCCAAAAGGATTGCGCTGAATCCGTTTCGGGAAAAAATAAGCAACTTTAGTTTAGAAATTAGGCTACGCGTTACGGTATAAAAGAGAGAGGAACTTAGATTAGAATTATATCAACAACCAAAGTTTTTTCTGCAACTTCATTAGTTTCGATGTCACAGAAAATCGTCTGAACTGATAGGATTGTTAGGATATATTTTTTGTTAGAAATTGTTGTTGCACGCCCCCATTGGCCAGCAGTGCTAGACTAGGTTCATGACGTTATACACCCTCAAAAAATCTGCTAAATCCTGTTTGGTGAGCCCCAGGCACGCGAGGATGTAGTGAGGCGAATCCTGGTCTGAAGAACAGTTGGTACAAATTTCAAAGTTATTGGATCCTTCCGAAAATTTCATTGATTTAAGGTGACCACTGCGAAAGCGGGCAGAAATAGTTTGTTCCTGTCTATTAAAACCTTGGGCCAGGGAGCCTCCAGTCGAGAACGCTGATACCATGCGGTGCTTTGGGGGGACATTCCAAGTGGTCTTGTTTTTGTGTTTTATTTTTGAGAAGATTTCCAAAAAGGTGAGGGGTGCCGCCGGCACAGAGGCCTCGCAAGCACCAACGTTAGCCAAAATGTCCGCAATCTCGTTTCCTTCAAGATCGACGTGGGAAGGAATCCACTGCAGATGAATCTGATGCGGAATGGAAGGCCGTTTTAACTTTTTGAGTATTGACACTCCAGCACTATCTCGCTTTGCCAATGGGTCGAGTTAGAAACTGAAATAGCTTCTTTGATAATTTAAATAATTGTTATTTTTATGAAAACTAGTTCTTCAACTGTAACACTCAGCACAATTAAATTAAAATAGTTTTAAAAGAAAGCTTACGAGCTTTTATGTAACCTTTGAGCTACATCCTCAGAGAACAACCACAATACAGAAAAATGTCATCAAAAAAACTTTATAGATGAGCTGTAAGAAATAAATATAACTATATCAGAAAACATTCCATAGATTTAACAGCAATTCTTAAAATAACAGTCTTAAAATAATTGATGGTTTGCATCGAAATATTTGAATGGGTTACTTTTGCTTATAAAAATAACTCAGCTGAATCTAGTTTTTGCATAAAAGTGGGTGGTTTATAAAAATTAACATGCAGTAAATTTATTTTTATTTTTTAAAAAGAATTCTTTTAAAATACACCTGTTTGTACCTTTTATGTGAATGCATGTGCGTCAATGTACCCACATTCTTAGAAATGTTAAATAATGTTGAATAATAATATTGTTTAAATCCATAATTTTTTAACGTGTAAGACATAAATTTTTGTTACTTAAATAACTAGGCAGATTTTGTTTGTATGTATGAACTTAATAAACTAGTACTGGGTTCTCTTAACACTTTATATATTAGTGCGAATGTTAAATTACTAAATTTCATTAATTTTTTAATTGCCTTTAAAATTGGTTTTGTAGATCAGATTCTAGTTTTTATTTTTTATAAAAACGTTTGCTTGTTAAAACATTCTTAAAAATGTTAGAATGTGCTTCACCGAAATAGGGAACCATAATGGGGTAATTAACTCTTTTTTCAATTACTTCAAATGAAACAACGATGCCAATGTTATGGTTGAACGTGGGATTGATTTTCCTGGGACTGTATATTCTTTTATAGTATATTTCAGTTAAAAACTCAAACAAAAGCACTCCCTTGATAAAATATTTAGTTCGTCACTGAATTTCTGCCTAAATTTAACGGCTCTGTGATACTAGTATATTGAAAATTTTATAATTTATAACTTTCTATTTTACAACAAGTGCTTAACTGTTATTCATTAACGATTTGGTAACTGATGAGATAAATTATCCAATCCAAGACGCCAGTTAAGTTTTATAGGGAAAATTTTTTTCAAAAAGAAAAAAATTACGAAAGTACATATTTGGGGAAAATAGTTTGTTGGGTGCTTTAAAACAGACATAAGTTCTGTATGTAAATCTACAATATTATACAAGCAAAGCTTTTTTTTATGTGGGGGAGGGTATATTTTGCTTAAATGTCTTAATTCTTCCCAATATTTTTAAGCAAAACCTGCAGCAGACCCAAAAAGAAACTGTAACAAAATATTTTTAAACAATGCTCATTTCATTGTTTTTGTTGACTTACAAAATGTTCTATTTCATTTTACTGCAAAAGTTCGAAAAATATAAGCAATTCTTTAATGAATCAAAACATTTTAAATCAAATTTTATGTTTTTTTCACTGTATATTTTATTGTTCTATCTAACTTTACCTTAAATTTTGCAAATATTTATTTTGTAAATAAAAACATTGAACCAGTGATAGAGCATGCGCTTGAAAATACAAGAAATTGTGAACAAAAGATAGCAAAACTAAATCAAAAGTGATTTATAATAGTGCACATTTCTACTTACTTAATTTTTAATTAATATTTTTTACTATAAAAATTTTCACTACAGATGAATAATGCTAATATAAGGTGGTAGTTACGAATGAATAGTTAAATTCGAAAATTGAATAAGAATGGAATAAATTTCTACCCTTTTTTTATTTTTAGGCTCATATTTCGTCTTTAGCTAAAATAAAACTTCAAATTAAAGAACTGGAATTCTTGTTTGGATTCACGATTTTCCAATTTTTTATAATAATATCACTTTTTTAAAGTTTTATTTTATCAATTTCTGAATTTTTTTTTGTTGTATTTCCGAATGTTGAAAAATAACGATTCGACCAAAACTTTCCAATCACAGGCATTTTTAAATTTATAAAAACTAATCTAACTCAAAATTTATTCGATTGAGAGAAATTGAGACTGATAATGTATATTTTCCAAGGGTTCTTTTTAGGGGTGCACTCAGAAATACATTTTTGGAAATTCATAATTTTTTTTTTGTTAATTAAACTGAGGTTTCTATGAGTAGTTGTCCCACAGTGGACTGATCGTTAAGAAACGGTTCCCAGTAGATCACTGAAGTCGAGCATCACTGGCTGCTGTCAGTGTGCGGGCTTGTGACCACAGAATCAGAAAACAAACAGTCTGCGTAGGCACCGAGGGTGTGCGGTATTGGTCCTCGTTAAACTGTTCTACCGTAATGTGCTCGTCTTCGCTAGAAGGTCGTCGGGCTACCGAAGCGGGGATGCCATCCCTTCTGCAGGGGGATTACGGCATAAGGCGGACCCATACATCCATTCATTCATCCACAGATAGTAATTTTGATCTGAACTAGAGAACGATCAATCTCCATTTCAGTACTTCCAGAGGTATTGATTTGTTCTGGGAACATGTCATACTTTGTGACCCGAGAGATTTAACGTATACCAGTCACCATTGTCACCGTTGACTACACGGGGAGTTTTCGGGCAGTGGGAATCAATTTCATGACCACTTGGACATGGGTCTAACACCCTACCAACCCGGCGATCTCGGCCTCTCGACAAGGTCTTCTGTTGTTTTCTGGTTTATAAAAAAAATGCTATCTTATTCACTCTGGTGTATTTTTCTCGGGTTTGTACGACTTTCCATATACGAGAGTTTAACCAGGAGCTCAGAGATGTTACCTGCCAATACCACGCATGTAATTATGTTTCATTCAGAAAGCATGTTTAAATGAAATTATGAAGTCAAAACAATCTAAAATATAAACAACTAACGTCCCTTCTCCTTTCGTCAGTGGACCAAGGTAAAATTATTAAAAGTTGACCGGTCTTCGGCGCAAAAGGAAGGTTGGGGAGCACTGATTTAGAGATCAGAAGCACATATGGGAAACAATATTTTTTACTATTTATTTCAATTAATAAAAAAATTGCTTGGCTTTTACGAAATGTGTTGGTTTAAAGGATTTAATACTCCTCTAAACCATTCATTTTATTTGTTTCTAAAGAAAATAATTTAAAACAGACACCTTTTACCATATATATATAAAAACAATTAGACTATAACTAATCGCTGCTGTTTAGTTCTTTTCGATGAATTCTAATTTAGCTATATAAGAAGAGTGAGATCGAAAGCAATTACTGGAGACGAGAAATGATCATTCAATTATTCTACCAGAACACTCGAAAACTGTTTCTATTCTCATTAGAGGTGTGTGAAATTCTAGGCGACACCATTTTTACGGATAAAATATCTCCTTGAGAAGAAAAGCTTCGAAAGAAACTGAGAAAATACAATTAAAAAATCATTAGTGTCTGACTGCATTGGAATTGAGTTAGATGGACGGATCACATTGATTTATGGTTGCGGTAGTAATTATGCGCATTCATTTTCATGGAACTGATTTGAGGCGATAAGAAAATTGGTACGATTTTTTCTTGTTCTGACAATGTTCTAATTCTTTTTTGTACGATTGGAAAAATTACCCTTTAAAATGCAATGTACTCGGATAACTTTTTGTTATAAAAATGAAACAACCAAAGTGTCAAATATATTTTAAAAAATTAATCTGGAATTTATCACAATATAAGGAAATAGATTGGTTTGTAATAACTCAGACAAACTATTTTGAGTATACAATACATTACAATACAACAATGCAATTCAACAACAATGCAAAACTCTGACAATAATTCCTTACTAAGACAGCAATACAATTCTATGACAACAGTGCAATACAATTAAATATAATAACAATACCATTCTACACTAATGAAAAAACAATTAAATACAGCAACAACAGCAGCAATAATACACCAGCAATGTAACAAAAATACGCTGTAAAAACATTACAACAATACAAGGCAAAAAGATATAATAATTGACTTTGTATTGTAACTGTTTACCTTCGATTACAGGAAGAAGAATCATTCCACTGTCTCATTCGACTTTTGAAATTTCATTGGTTGAGGGAATTGTTTAATGTCCTAAAAAACGTTATTTCAGAGCAGCAGTCCAAAAGGAAACAAATTGTGATCAATTTATTACCATCACTGGTTACCCATTGATCAAATACTTTTTTTTCTGGTTTGACTCCGATAAACGACACAACATTTCATATCATGGGTTGCAAAAACTGTCTCAATTGATGTTTGTCGTCGGATTGGTTTTCAAATACTGGATATAGCCAGTATTTGAAAACCAATTTATATTAGATTATTCATGTCGTCGAAATCGTACCAATTTTCTTATCGCCTCAAATCAGTTCCATGAAAATGAATGCGCATAATTACAATCATATTTATATTAAAATAACCATCAAGACAGTCATTATAAGTTAATAATATAAATAATATAAAAATACTTTAAATTATTATTATGTAAATACATTAAGAATTACTGCTGGTGAAAATGAAAAAAAAAAAGAATTCTAAAAACATTATCAAACAGCAGCGGTCGCCATAGCAATGCATGCAATGACGACGCATGCACACTGTTTACTATTACTCTTGAACACATTCAGTTGAAAAGTGTGATGACGTCCAAATAAAGTGCGCACGCCATGAAACCCTAAACAAGACCCATTTTGCCAACGGGTAATAAACAATACGCACGCAACAACGATATACCTTTTCAAAAGGTATATTGTTGACATTCAGAAATGACAACATTCAGAAAGGTTTGTTTCATGCTATTTTTAGGTATTAAGGTTGATTTTAAATTGAATTAAATGAACTTCGTATCAACCAGCTGTAGAAGATTCTTTCGAAGATGTACATGTTACATTTAAATACACTTCAAGTTGCTTTGAGGTTTATTTAAATGCACTTTATATCAACCTTCTGAGAGAGGTGAACATTACAATAGAGCTGCACAGCAATCTAACAACAATTCGATACAGCAATGATATAGTACATTACAGCGTCAATACAATGCAACAAAAATGCGATACAACAATAAAGCATATTAAACCAATGCAATAATAATTCAATACAACAGTTCTACAATACAATACAAGGATAACGGTTTTAAATTATTATAATCTTTTTTCGCAGAAGATGCGTATGAATTTCTAATAAATCATGTCAATCAAATTAAATATTTAACGCATTTTAAAATTTTCAACTTTAAACACACCACGATCCAAGAATTCATCCAATTCATTATAAATTTAAGAATGAAGAAAATACCCTTAAAATTTCGGGAAAATGTTATTCATGCGAAGAATGAATCCTTATGATTTGCGTCACATAATTTTGCATTTGTTTTTCTCATTTCTTTCTATCTCGAATATTTTTCTTCTTCGTCTTTTTCTTTACTTCTTTTTTTTTTTTTGCTTTTTATATTTTTTAATATAACATTTTCACAGTAATTTTTTCATACAAAATAATTATTTTTTTGATGTATTTTGTGATTTATTTTTTAAACTTTGTTTTAAGATTTTTCAACCTTCGTTTTGGGTCATATGGGGGAACTAGTTTTTAATATGGGCCAATGATTTCAAGTTTCTAAACATTTCTTTTCTTTCCACATCCACTCTGGTCTTTTCTTTTTTTCCGTTAATATAGCTTTGGCTGTAGTTATTATAATAACTGGAGGAGAATATTTTTATTCTTTAAAAGAAGAAAAAACGTCAACAGAAATTGCTTTAATGCTAATATATACTTTAAAGCATCAAAATAACAGCAGCAACATTAATCTGACTTAATAAGAAGAAAAAAATATTAAATTGTAAACAAGGAATTAATAATTTATAATAATTAAAAATACTCTGTTGCGTTTTTGTGAGAAAAAAAAAGTTGCAAAATGTCAAGAATTATATTTCGATAATTAGTTTTTTTTACTTATATTAATATTTTATGCACTAGATCAGAGGTGGGCAAACTTTTTTGGTCGAGGGCAAAAAATCGAGAGAAAAAAGTTTGATGGGCCAAGTAAAAATTTCCAAAATAAAAAAAAAACTATATACAAGTTTTAATTTAAATATTTAATGAGATGAATGAAATTGAGATTTCATTTTTAAAAGTTCCTTATATTGAGGTTCGATGTGAGATGTATTTAGTTTAAGATACGAGGCCAAATGTTTGTCTGTTAGTCTAGATATGATATTTTCTAAGGTTCATAGTTGAAGACACTTGTTCACATATTAAGATGAAGCAAACATAGCTCTGACTTTCTGAGCATGAAATATTAAGTTTGGGAAGCAATTGGTAATGATTTATAAAACTCATAAGCTTAATATTTTTTTTTGCTAAAATTTATACTGCATTTGAACATTTAAAATTTATCTATCATTTGAACAGTATATAATTTATACTGTTCAAATGATTCAGTTATTCATAACAAATAACTAGCTTAAGAATTCCTCTTAAATATTAAAATAAAAATATATATTATTACTGTTGTCTGATAAATAAATACATTCCACAATTTTTTTATATTAAGGAATTGATTAGAGGGAAATCGTGATCGTTTCATATACACCTGACGTTTATTAGCTGATTCATACTTATGCTTCAATGTTTTCTTAATCGAAAACTTAAAAGAAGCCTAACAACAGCTACGGTGGTCGTTAAGACGAAACACAATAAAAAGCTTTAAGGAAACAACAAAAAAAAAACCCTTCGGAGAAACATCTCAAGTGAATATAGAATCGTAATAATATTCTTTTTGAGATATCAGAGATCGACATTAAAAATAATTGCCTATTCTTTAAGGAATATTCAATTTTTATATTATTATAATGTTAATGTTATATATATAATTTAAAAACTTAGAGAATGCAAGGAAAAAAAATAAAGATTATTAAAAAGAGACTTATTTTATGAGTACTATTTACTTGCAATTTATGCGCTGTAAATAAAACTTATTAATGTTCATAATTTTCTTCGCTTTTCTTTTTATATTTTAAAAGTATATTTAAAAATTTTAAATTTTTATAAATTTTATTTAAAAATATTAAAATTTGGGGAAACAAAGTAAGGAAGAATATAATCTAGTCATCAGCTCGCACGATTATATCCTCAAAAAAGAGTGCTTTCTAATATTGTATTAATATCGTCAAAGCAAAATATAATGTGTATACAATATAATATTCATATGTATATGTGCAAAATATAATATTCATATGTATACAATAGTGTGAGGAAAACCAAAAAAAAATCAAAATGAAAATAGAACAAATTAAGAAAAAAAAATGCAAAATAAAACAAATTAAGCAAAAAAAAGCAAAATAAAACAAATCAAGCAAAAAATAGAAAATAAAAGTTCAGGAAACGACAGAATGAAGTACAAATGTAATACATAAAGCGAATTCATATGTATATCCACTTTAATATGTACGACAATTCAAAATAAATAAAATATTTAAATAGTTAAAAATATTTTCGTAACAAGCTTGACAGTTTACAAAATATTTAAGTAGAAGTGGAAATAGAGGATGATGGGTTCATTTTATGGTTAAATTATTTGTTTTTGCTACAGTGTTGCAAAACACTATTTTTTCGAATATATTCCCGTGAGCTGAAGCCTCTTTTCGTTATTATTGTTTCCAATTCTGGTTGATTTTTATTTTTTTTAAATATTTAATACTAAAATTTTTCTTCAACTCCTTAACATATTTTCTTTTTTCATTTCTAAAATTTCATTCTTTTTTTTTTTTTTAATATACGAGTATATATATAAACTGTTGTTTGTTATTTTTTTACTTATTATTCCCCTCCCCCTTTTTTTTTCCATTTGTCTAAAATTTTTCTTTGTTTTATTCTTCCTTTTGAACTTATATATATATATATATATAACGTTTAAAGATTAGACTATATACA